>NW_006408524.1:31816234-31834312 GCF_000296735.1 Chrysochloris asiatica
TTTTCCTTCTTTCTTGTCTTCTTAATGACTTTTTGCTTTCTTCACGTATTGATGTTCTTAATATCATCCCACAACTCTTCTGGTCTTCAGTCTTTAATGTTTAATGTATCGAATCTGTTCTTTCGATGACCTCTAAATTCAGATGGGATATATTCAAGGTCATATTTTAGCTCTCGTGAACTTGTTTTCATTTTCTTCAGCTTTAGTTTGAATTTGCATGTGAGTAATTGATGTTTAGTTCCACAGTCTGCCCCTGGCAGATGATATGGAGCTTTTGCATTGTCTCTTTCCGCAGATGTAGTCTATTTGATTTCTACGTATTCCATCTGTTGATGTCCATGTATATAGTCATCTCTTTTGCTGTCTAAAGAAGGTATTTGAAATGAACAAATCATTGATTTCATAGAATTCTATCATGCTTTCTCCAGCATCATTTCTATCATCAAGGCCATATTTTCCAACTACTGTTCCTTCCTCTTTGTTCCCAACCTTTGAATTCCAATCACCAGTAATGATCAATACATCTTGATTGCCTGTTTGATCAATTTCAGATTGAAGAAGTTGGTAGAATTCTTCTATTTCATTCTCACCGGCTTTAGTGGTTGGTACGTAAATTTGAATAATAGTGGCATTAACTGGGCTTCCCTGTAGGCGCATGCATATTATCCTATCACAGACAGTGTTGTACCTCATGACTGATCTGGATATGTTCTTTTTGACAATCCTAAATACCACAATTATCAGGTGTCCTATAGAAACTCATCCAAGTATAACAATACTCTAAGACCTCTATTTTATGATGAACAATGTCTTACTTAGTTCAAGCACACTAATTGCTGTTAATTTCAAGTGATTACTAATTATGCTCTGCAGTCATGGTGATGACTGATTTCTCTTTCCTGACTCTAGTAACAGACCTAACCTACTTTAGTAGACTTGTTTCACCACCTTTTTGCTTTTGCTGGGAATGCTGGATTAACCACAGCTAAGTGCTAGAAAAGCATTTATCCTCAATCTGTACCTACAGGAACTTGTTAAATTGAATAGCTAAATTCCTGTACCTGACACACGGCACAACTCCTTCTTCTACTGTCCATACTTAACCAAACATTTGTTGTTGTTGTTAAGTGCCGTCGAGTCAGTTCCGACCCATAGCAACCCTGTACAGGGTTTCCAAGGGTGTAAATCTTTACGGGATTAGAAAGCCTCATCTTTCTCCTGCGGAGCGGCTGGTAGGTTTGAACTGCTGACCTTAAGGTTCGCAGCCCGATTCGTAACCACTACGCTACCAGAGCTCCTAACATAAGAGGTAATAATTTGATTTTTAGAAAATGGTAAGCCCTGTATAATAAAATTCTTAGATAAGTATGTCTCATTAAAGTTGGTTAAATTTATACTGACAGGAAGAATGCATTACTTTAATCAGAAAAGTGCTACTTATCAAAACAGTGAGTGCGTAGGTTAAAGATTGAAAACTGACATCAACATCAGCTTGGAAACAGAGCTGATTAATACACAGAAGAAGCTGGTTTGCTATTTAGCACTGAGATGCCATTTACCTTGTTATCATCCATGACTGTATTTAGTGATTCAATCCACATGGGATCAATATCGCCATCCAGGACTATCCATTTTGGTCCATCATGCATAAGATTGGCTTGTTCTCTCAGAATGGATGAGAAGAGACCTGTAAATTAAGAGTTGTTAGCTGCTATCGAGCCGCTCCGGAACTCATGGTGGCCTCGGGTGTAACTCTACCAACCGTTGTGACGTATGGAGTTTTCACTGGCTGGTTTTCAGAAGCAGATTGCCACTCCTTCCTTCCTATTAAGACTAAACAATCTTAATGTATAACGGAGTCAGGTGTTATCTATTTCTAATGTAAATGTTTAATTTATTTCTACTATAAACTCTTCTGTCAGTTAAATAAAAGTAGTGTACATGGTGCTGTAGGCTAAGCACCTGACTGCAAGGTTGGTTTGAACAGCAAAGTCAGTGGTTCAAACTAAACAGTTTGAAACCCAATACAAGTTTGCTATGAGTCGGAACAGACACAATGGCATGCACCAGCAATAATGAGGAACATAAAACTCATAATTTATCCCAGATGAAGAACTCATTCGTTTGCATGCTCTTTTCCTCACTGTCTATTTTAGACCAAACGTTAATTTATTTGTACTTTCTCTATTTTTCTATAACTATAGTCTACAAGCAAAATTCAAGTACTACAGTATTCTGATGCATTATACATCTCCATGAAAGATAGGGTGACTTGCATTTTATCAAGTTATTGTTACTTAAACAAGACACAAAACATTTCAAATTTATGACCTTTTTTTGTGATTGCTCCATATCTAAGCATTTCTTGGCAGTGGTGTGTTTAACAGCTTTTGATTTTTCCAACTCAATGTCATTTGCTGGTGGTCATGGTGGTAGTGTGCCGTGGAGTTGGTTCTAACTTATAGTGACCCTGTATAGGGTTTGTGAGGCTGTAAATCTTTATGGGAGCAGAAAGTCTCATCTTTCTCTCATGGAGCAGCTGCTGGTAGATTTGAACTGCTGACCTTGTGGTTAGCAGCCCAAGGTGAAACCCACTATGGTACCAGGGCTCCTTCAGTGTACTATTACAGTGAGTAGAATGTTTCAAACACAGGTTTTTGTTTTTTTTTTCTGTGAAGTATTTTGTGCAAAAGCAAGTGGCAGTGTCTGGTGAAACCTGCCACCATGATTCAGGAAAAAAAGCCAGTAAGGAGTTCTGGTAGTGTAGTGGTTACGCATCGGGCTGTGAAATGCAAGGTCAGCAGTTCGAAACTACCAGCTGCTCCACGGGAGAAAGATGAGGCTTTCTGCTCCCGTAAAGATTTATAGCCTTGGAAACCCTGTTCAGGGTCGCTATGGGTAGGAACTGACCTGACGGCACTTAACAACAACAACAACCTTTGCTAGTAGTCACGGATTTGAACTGCTTTCACAGATTTTCAGCATAAATAGGGACCACTTACTCCCCCCACCACAGTCCTTCACAAAAAGTTAGAACCTAGGCCAAGAGAGTAAATTTAGATTGCCCTTTAAGCTAAGGAAATAGTGTATACAAGACAAGAGAACGGAGAATGTACTACTTTAGGTAAGAGCAGCAGAGGGGGTTGCTTCACTGTTATGACATTTGACCAGATGCTTTAAGTACCGGAAGTAAACTGCTCAGACAACTGGAAGAGCTGGTGCAGATGGACAGAAGATCCATGATTGGAAGATGTTTGGCCCATTCCTGGAGTACGAGGTCAGTATGAATGGATTATATGTGGTAACTGAAGGGCCAATCGACCAAGCAGTTCCCACTGAGGATTCTGAGACAGGGTGACTCCAAGTGTCCAGGCAGAACTGCACTCCAGCCAGTTTTCAATGGCTGATGTTTTGGAAGTACATTGCCGGGTCTTTCTTCCAAAGCCTCTGGGTGGGTTTGAACCTCCAACCTTCAGTTAACAGCCAACACACAGTTATGCTACCCAGATTCTCCAAGTGAAGGGCAGAGGGCAGGAGATGAGGTCAGAGATAGGGAAGGGGGGAAAAGTGGGGATACTAATCACATAGAGCCTTTTGGGCTGAAGAAAAAAAGTATTTTAAGGATGGTCAGAACCCACTGGAAACTGAAAGTGGAGAAAAATACTTTGAAGAAAGCCCTCTGCTGTGTGGGGAATGAACTGGAGGGATGCAGGGAGGGGATAACTGTTGTGTAAAAGGCAAGAGATAATGGCAACTTGGACTAGCGTGGTTGACAAGCGTTACTATCTAAATAGGAATGTGTGTGCATTCCTATAGGATTTGCTTTTTGAGTGGATCTAGGAATCCTGGTATGGTGCTGTAGAATCAGCACTAGACTGCAAACCAGAAGGTTGACACTTCAAACCAAGCAGCTCCTCCTAGGAAACACTATACAGGGTCTTACAAATTGGGCTGCTAACCTCAAGGTCGGCAGTTCGAAACTACCGGCTGTTCCATGGGAAAAAGATGAGGCTTTCTGCTCCCGTAAAGACTTGCAGCCTCAGAAACCCCTTGCAGGGTCACTATGAGTCGGAACCGACTCCACAATACTTAACAACAACATGAGTCACGGAACTGACTTGACAGAACTTAACAAGAGTGTGTAATAAGGAACCAGACTTCAAGGATGAGGTCAAGATTAGTCCATTTTCTGAAGTGTGAAGTCATGCTAGAGTTTACCATAGGGCAGGAAACATGACCCCAGGACATTTGTACCTGGCCCCTAGAACCCGCCTTCTACTATTGTTATTAAGAGCCCTTGAGTTGGTTTTGACTCACAGCAATCCTGTATAGGGTTTCTGAGGAGCATCTGGTGAGTTTGAACTACCGACTTTGAGGTTCCAATGACCTTGCAGTCCAGTGTTTATCCTACAGCGCCACACAGGAGTATTGTTTAGTGCCAACAAATAAGTTCTGACTCATAGTGATCCTGTATTAGGTTTCCAAGGAGCGGCTGCTTGATTTGAACTGCCAACCATCTGATTTGCAGTCCAGTGCTGATCCTACAGCATCATACCAGAACTTTAAGGTACCTTATAAACATCTTCTGGGGCCTTCATGTTGACTTCTCTGCTGGTTTATAAGGCACCCTGGCATAACTAACGTCGGATAAAATGCACAGTTCTGAGTACAAATCTGCTGAATGCAATTTAACCACTTCTCAAATCTATTTTTAATTTACAGGCTATAAATGCTGTTTTGAACTGCTGTATTTCAATAACATACACAGACAGTAAATCTGTGACTATGGCTAAAATTTGCTTGAACTGAAAAGTGGCATTCTGGATAGAAATAAAAGGAAATTTTAACACTTCAGAAGAGGAAACACCACTTGCCGTCTTTCCATTCCCGGGTAGCATGATGTATGAAACCAAAGAGTTCATCTGTTATCACAGCTTTAGGGTTTAAGTCATTCCAAGTGGGTTTCTGTTTCAAGTTAGCATATGTTCGGTTTAGTGTTCTCAAAATCTAAGGGGAAGAAGGAAAAGAGTTGAGAAAATTAATACTAATTTAAGCCAAATGAAAAGAAAAAAGAATTCTGAAGGATTCTTCTTCCTCATTATATATTTCTAGATATTCTGTGTGTGCACTGAGCTTGAAATTGGTAGAAATAGATAAGTAGATGTTGTGTCGTTGTTAAGTGCTGTTGAGTCGATTCCAACCCATAGCAACCCTGTATAGGGTTTCCAAGGAGCAGCTGGTGACCTTGCAGTTCAAACGGCTTTGCAGTCTGGCGCATTAGCCCACAGCGCCGTACCAGGACTCCGTACAGTGATTTTCATTGTCTTGAAAAAAATTTAATCCTACAATCTCTTCTTGTTGTTGTGAAGTGCCGTCGAGTCGATTCCGACCCATAGCGACCCTGTATAGGGTTTCCGAGGAGCAGCTGGTGAGCTTGAACTGCCGATCTTGCAGTTCAAACGGCTTTGCAGTCTGGAGCATTAACCTACAGCGCCACACCAGGACTCCCAGTTCACTTGATTCTTTGAACGATTTGGGTTAGATTAAGTCACTTTGCCATTTGAGATTTTAAGTCTTGTGTACAGAGTGAAGGACTATATCTCATTTAGTACTGCGTTCGTGCTTATAAAATGAACCCTGCCTGAATTATTTTGATTACTTGTTCTCAAAATGTAGCATACGTTAGAACCACCACTAGGGGGCCGTCAAAAAAAAAACCCACGGACTGCCAGTTCACCCTGTATTTACTAAATTCAGTAGACAACAACCGGTTGGGCTTATCATTTGCATTTCTAGCAACCTCCTAGGTGATGCTAGTGATGCTGGTGCAGACATGTTTGGGGCCTAGTGATCTAGAGCAGGGGTTCCAGACCAGAGCATGTCATCATTAAGGGTAGAGGGCTCTGCTACTGGCATGTGGTGCACAGAGGCCAGGGATGCTGCTACACATCCCATGATGAACAGAACAGTTCCACAACAAGCCCTGATCTAGACAATCAAAAAAAAAAAACTTGGAGGACAAGAACTCACTTGGTAGTAACTCAGTGTATGTGCAGCGACTTAATTGATGCCTTTACTCAAATTGGTGTCTTAACCCCTACTTTTTGCATTCTCTGAAATGTCACAGTTTTGTTCTATATATTTCTCATCCTGACCTACTCATAGGGGCTCTGAGGGATGGCTCAACAATTGCCAAACATTGGGGAAGAGTAAGTTGCTAAATAGCATGGGCCTGAGCGTTAATGTTCTCATTCTGTCCACTTAAATAAATGTTGAAGATAACAAAATTGGAGATGACTAGATGAATGAATCTGCTAGTCATATACGTGCCTATCTGGATAATCATCTAGATGACCAGATGAAAGAAGGAGTCCTGGTGTGGCACCTGTGGATTAATGTGCCAGACTGTAAAGCCATTTGAACTGCTAGGTCGGTGGTTCAAGCTTACCAGCTGCTCCTAGGAAACCCAATACAGGGTCACTATGGGTTGGAATTGACTCACCTACACTTAACAACAACAAAGATGAAAGAAAATGAGTGCCTTAGGAATATGAAACTTATATTTTTAGAAATCATTAATCTACTGGAAATTACAGAATTTAATTTTATCCTTCCTTGAACCCTGGCCAACAACTGAAATGTAATCTAACAAAATAATTATAGGATTTCCAATTTTCTACTTTAATATTTCAATTATGTTTTTCTCTAGGAAAAAAGCTTGTACAGAGCTTTCTTTTACTGTTCCACTTTGGGTTACAATCTAAATACTGGCAAGTTCTAAATACACCCATTTTCTAAAGTCTCATTTGATTATTTTTAGTCATTGGCGACTCAATATGCTTATCTCCAAACACCCTGAATTAAAACACATGTAGTTCTGCATATACTGTCTTCAAAAAAAGTAAGTATGTTGCCAGTAAGACCACACAGAATCAAGCAGTGACCTAAAAATGGGGAACTAAAAATACCCGCAGCATATCATTATTGTGTACAGTAAATCCTATGTGAAATGCACCTACAATTAAAAACAACAAAATACATTGCCATCGAGTTGATTCAGACTCATAACGAGCCAACTGGACAAAGCAGAACTTTTCCAGAGGGTTTCTGAGGCTGTAAATCTTTACGGACACACATCTTTCTCACGTGGATCAGCTAGTGGATTTGAACCACTGACCTTTTAGTTAGCAGATCATTGCTGAACCCACTGTGCCCCCAAGGAAAGATTCCTCTAAAACTGTGATTTTTTGTTGCTTCCCTTTCACTTCAATTATTGCTTTGGCCCTGGCGGTGGTGGTGATGTGCCGTGGAGTGGTTTAAACTCATAGAGACCCTGCATAGTGTTTCCGAGGCTGTGAATCTTTACGGGAGCAGAAAGCCTCACCTTTCTCCCATGGAACAGCTGGTAGCTTCAAATGAGCTAAACCTTGGGGTTAACAGCCTGACTCATAACCACTATGCTACCAGAGCTCCTTGCTTTGGCATTACAGAGGGCTATATTATTCAAAGAGTTTTGAATAGAAATATTTTGGATTGCTTTTCTTAATGATGTGGGGTGTAGAATCTAGGATGGCTTGGGAAAGAAAAAAAAAAAAAAAGTAGTCTGGGTAAAACTAATAAACTCCTGCAAGTCAGATATCTTCTTCTATAGTCTTTTAGGGTATTTTCCTTGGATAGAAGAGTTCAGATGTAATAACTGAAAGATGAAGAACGTAGGAGGGCATAAATCTAAACACAGAAAGAGGCTGCTAAATACTTTATGTGGAAAGCCCAATCTTCACCTAAGCTTTCTCATCCTGTGTGAACTCAACCCTACCTGTTTGCAACCCTACCATGTGCCAATAGTGTTAATTGATTAAAAAAATAAGAGGCTTAGATTGTACTGAAAATTATGGCTGATGTCACTGAGGGGAATTATTTAAAATAACATTGAAAACAGCACCTCCCTCCCTGAAAAAAAAACAACAGCAACAAACAATTGGTCCTTTTATGGCTGAAAATTGGTTCTTTCATACCTTACTTTTACCTGTGCCCGCATTGCCAACCACAAAGACACAGTGCCGTACAGCCAACAGTTCCTCAAGCTGGACCACCTGCAGGGTGAACAGTTGGCCACCTTTAATCAGTTGTTGGTAAAAGGATAAAACTACTCATTGTTGTCCAACTCTCCTTTCCTTCCAACCCAAGACAGTCCCTATAGACATATTCAGGGGAAGTTAAAACCAACCTCAAGTAGAAACTATAGTTGGGTCCTGGATCTCCACAGAGAACACAGGAGGAAGAACCGTGTCAAACCATTATTTCTGGAGTCATTAAAGCACCAGAGAAGTTCTGTTCATAGCAGGGGTTGCTTGTTACAAAACTAATTACTCTTCATGAGGTGTTGAGTCAGATTGTCAGATGGTCAGATGAAGTATTATCATCTGCAACTGAGTAATGGCACAGCTGCCGAAAGTTTACAAATGAATGCCAATGTGGATGTTTAATATTCATGTATCCACCAAGTCCAAATGCGGAAAGCATGTGTGTAAGTCTTATGATTTGTCAGATATCTTCATAAGTTGTTCTCATAAATGTTGACATTTCTTCCCCACTGAAAGCATGTACTAATGATTTTAGTCCCATCTTATTCTAAAATGAAGGGGGGTGTTGTTATTAAATGCCATCAAGTCGGTTCCGAATCAAAGAGACCATGTATAGGGTTTCCGAGGAGCAGCTGATAGGCTTGAACTGCCAATCTTTGGGTTAGTAGTCCAGCATTTATCCTACAGTGCCACATCAGGAGGGTAGAGAAAAAAAGAAATTTTTGGTGCATGTCACCAAATACCTGTAAGTTTTCTAAAGTGATTAAAGGTATGCTTAACATTTAAAGCCATGGTTTAATCCTATCTGTGTTTTTACCTTCTCACAGAAAGAGACGATAAAGCATTTACTTTTATTAACTTTAGCAAGTACTGTCACATCAGAATGTCTTCAAAGTATATAGTTAAAATGGAATGAAAGTCAGTGTGTGTTGTAAGTTGAGTCCTAGTGTGGCACTGTAGGATAAGCCCTGGGCTGCAAGTTCAGTCTGAACCACAAGGCTGGCACTTCAAACTCACCAGCCACTCCTAGGAAACCCTATACATTCAGGATTAGTATTAGCCTACTCAACAACACATAAAAACAACAACAAATATAAGTTGGTGTTTTGGTTTAGTAGTACTAAACTACAGTGATTTTCATGGAAAATCCCAAAGACTTCCATGAGAAAACAATGATCCTTTTACTTTGAGGATGAAGCTCTCCTCAGGCTGCAGGCGGAGCTCCAGGGTGGACTGCCTGACCATCTGTTCAAAGTGCGGTATCCTCTTCCGGGGCACTTCCAGGGCAGGAAACAGGTCACTGACCAGGCCCAGGAACACCGGGATGTCATCAGTCACGATTTTAGGCATATTGAAATCTCTCAGTGCTCTCATAAGAACCTAGAAAGGAAAATCGAAAATTTATGATTAAAAAGCCAATACAAGATCTAACCAACACACAACTAACCAAAGAAGTTATTTTTAACCCTCTTCTCTAAAGCATATGTATTAATACTGTTCTCTACTAGGGTGTGTTCTATTTTTAAAAACAAACAAATAAACAAAAGCCACTTGTTACGGAGTCATTTCTAACTCATGATGAGCCATGTGTGTCTGAGTAGAACTGTGCTCCATAGGGTTTCCAATGACTGATTTTTCAAAAGAGATCCCCACGCTCTCAGTCTGAGGTACCTCTTAGTGGACTCAAACCATCAACCTTTCAGTGAGCAGCTGAGCACAGCATCCATGCGCACCATCCAGGGACTCAGCTGCATTTATAGAAAGGTTCAATGCTTACAAATTATTACGCCATGCAATACAACAAACCAACCTCAGAATGAAATCTGTGCAGAGGCCTTGCCAAATGAACTGTTTTTGATCTTGAGAAAGAGTCAGAGACTCTTCTCTCTGTAATATACGAACTCTAGGATGTAAATGAACCAATCCCATCTGATCATTGTGCTCGAACCTCAAAATATTTTTAATTTTAATTTTTTAAATCTATCGGGGGTAATTCAAAAACCAGTATGACTTCAACAGAAAGAGTTGTATTTCAACAACAATAACAAAACATAAGGAAAACAATAACTGAGAGAAAACCTTAACTATGAATTGTGACTAAGAAGAAAAGGGTGATATTGGAAAAGCAGAAAATCACATTTTAAAAAATCTCATAAAAAAAAATCTTAGAGGAATAGATTTTGTTTTCTATTTCTCAAACTATATTGCTTGTATACAGTAGTCTATAACCATTTATCTCACAACTTACTAAGGACAAGTGCATGAGGCAGATGGTATTTTTTTCTACTCAGAAAGGATAGTAAACATTTTCTTAGAAGCTTTGGGTGACCAGCATGTTGGCAATCATCGTTTCTCTTCCATTCTTCATGTCTAATCCTACAACCTATGAAATGTACATACTTTACCCATTCTACTGACTTTTTCAAGTTTAACATTCCAACTCCATCGTATTTCCTCTATTGTATTTTTTAAACGTTCCTCACAGGAAATCAAGCTGTTATTGTGGAATTACCATATTTTTATACAAATAACACGTGAGTTATACAGTTTTTGCAAACTGTGCAAACCCCTCGTGCATTAGCTTCCTATTCATGCTATGAGTATTATTTGCATGTACTTGCTGTTTCCGTGGGTTCACTAGATGCAAAACAGTATACTTGATTATGACCTTTAAAATACTTTTTGTGGTTGAATTTCATAAGCACTTACAAAATCACATTTTATTTCCTATATTCATATCCTTGTACTCAAGAACACTTGTGGCCTTTTATAACATAAGAAATGCCAGTCCTCAAAATACACTACGTTAAAAACAGATGCTACATTTTTTAGAACCATTCTATGCATAATACACCCTCCAGGTATATACTTCCACTTATATGGAACCATTTAGTGCCTCATACAACAAAATCATATTAGCACAGAAGTACCTGATCTTCAGGCCTATTTTTATCTCCTCGTCTCAGGGAGCCAGCTACAACCAAGACAGACTTAATAGCACGAAGTCCCCAATCATAATGATCCTGAAATCAAAACATAGGTACACTTCCTCAAAATTTTGTAAGAGAATAAGATTACCACTATACAAGTAAAAGCCCAAAGTGCAAAACAGTGCAGACAAGCACATACGTTAAAGTTTTCTTAAAACAGTATTTCCATCTGTTTTAAGATTGGAATTCTGAAAACCAGGCCTTTGCAGCATCCTTCTGTTTCTTGTGCCTACTTCTCTGCCTGGGTCAGTAAATCTCTTCTTTCTATAACATTTAATTGCAGTATTTGCCCAATGCACCGTCTCCCTTGCTCTTTTCTCAATCAACCTTCTAACTCACGTATTTCCACCTCTTTCAACCATAAGCGCATTTCTCTAATTGTCCAGTGACCACCTGACTTTACCAACTTCATATTTGATTGCCCTAATTACTCTTTTAATCATTTTGGTGCCCCTGCCTTGATGCTGACACTTACTATAGTAAAATCTGTATGAAAATTCAATTATAAACCAGTATCTCCATTGTATCCCTAATATGGATTTCTCTCTCAGGCTCTGACCTCCTGAGGGTCGATTCTCACATCTTATCCACTACTGTTTTCTAGGGTTAGAACAGACTGGGTGCTCAGTAAAGGTCTGCTGAATTAACTCACTGATTAGATGTGACTGGTTATGACCATTTTATGTGCCAACTTGGCTAGGTTATGGGACCCAGTTGCTTGGCCAAAACTCCATCTAAATGTTGCCATGAAGGTATTTCATAGATGTGGTTAACATTTACAAGTTACCTGTAAGTAACAGAAATTATTCTTGATAATGTGGGTGGGACTCATCCAATCAGATGAAGGTCTTCCCAGCAAAAACAGGCTTCTGAGAGAGATCCTCCCTGAATTTCCAAATTGTGAGATTGATGTTAAGATCTTAGACTTGCCAGTCTCTACAACTTTGTGGCCAATTTGTTCACACACACACACACACAGACACACACACACAATTTTCTCCTATTGATTCAATTTCTCTGTAGAATACTTTGGGTCCCAGCTACAATACACCGAGGGACAGCCCATCTCTGAAATGTCCCACAACTGTGCTTGTGGGAAAGTCAATCTTACAAGCTCAGTGTCATCAAACTGGCAGACAAATGTTAAACAGGTCTACTGCACAAGGTTGTGGTAAGAGTAAAATGAATTAATGTGAGTAAAAATGTTTTGTGGGAAGTGAATCAATGTATTGTTGTTGTCGGTACCAACTCATAGCGACCTTATGCACAACAGAAAAAAACACTGCCTGGTCCTGGGCCAACCTTATAATTGTTGCCATGCTTAAGCTCACTGATGCAGCCACTTTGCCAATGCATCTCGCTGGGGGTCTTCCTTTTTTTCTCTGACCCTCCACCTTACCAAACATGATATCCTTCTCCAGCAACTGGTCCCTCCTGACAATATGTTAGAAGTATGAAAGAGGAAGTTTGGCCATCTTGGCCTCCAAGGAATACTCTTGTCTGCACTTCTTCCAACACAGATCTGTTTGTTCTTTTGGCAGCCCATAGAACTCTCAACATTCTCCTTCAACACCATAACTCAAATGCATCAATTTTTCTATCGTCTTCTTTATTCACTGTCCAGCTTTCGCATGCATATGAGGTTATTGAAAATACCATATATACATATATCCTTTAGTCTAGTACTGGATAATGAAATTCATTTAGTGAGTCTTGACCACCATTTTTGGATAATAAAATAGACCAGAATGTCAGGAAATTTACCACAGTGTATTGCAAATAAAGTGTTTGGTTAAAACATTTTGTTTCTATTATGTATATGTGCATGGGCATGCATGCTGAGTTTCCATAGAAAAAAAATATTTTTAAATGTGGCCCATGATCAAAATAATTAGATTTAGACTTTCAGAAGGAAGCAGAATGGAGAAGATCAAAGTTTAGAGGGGAAAGGAGATTAAAGGGGGTCAAATCATGGCAATAAGAGTACAGATGGAGAGGATGCAAGAAAAATTCTTAACACAATTTAAGAAGATGTAGGGACCTTCCCAAACATTTAAACATTGCCAAAAGAGAAAAAAAAAAAGCTAAAATAACCATTTTTATCATTCCTTTGGCCAAAAACATTCAGGATATTAATCCAAGAGGCTTGAAAGCAGAGTCTCAAATAGACACACATATACACCAACGTTCACTGCAGTTATTATTCACAATAGCCCAAAGGTGGACACAACCCAAGTGTCTATCAAAAGATAAATGGATCAACAAAATCCATACAATAGATATTATTCAGCCACAAAAGGAATGAAATTTGGTTATAGGCCACAACATCAATTACCTTGAAAACACTGAGTTAGACACAAAAAGAGCAAATATTGTATGATCCCACTTTGAAGAAATATCTAGATTTAGCAGATGACCTAAGTTTATTAATGGTTACTAGGGACTGAAAGAAGGGAAGCATAGGAGTTACTATTGAAAAGGTTCTAATCCGCTGTTTAGCATGATGAAAATCTTTAGAAATAACTGTAATAGTGACCCAACTTTGGGGATGTAATAAGTAATGTCACTGACTTGTACACCTAAAAGTTGGTTAAAATGGCAAACTTCTTTTTACACATATTTTATCACAATAATTTTTTTTAAAGGGAAATTTCCAAGGATTCTTCTCAATCATCCTGTAGCTTAGGAAACATGCTAGTGAACTTTGTCTTAATTTAGCTCTGCTATGCTGGCCAGCTCTCTTCGTCCTCATCTTATTCAAGTAATGGAGAACTCTTTTTCTGTTTTCCCTATCTTCCTAGCAACTTGCACTTGAGGCTGGCTACAAGTGCCTTGAAAGGATTAGAAAGACCTGAATTTAAATCTTGTCTCTACCATTGGCTAGCTGTAGATTTTGGGCAGGTTACTTCACTTAGTTTCATCATTTGCAAAATGGGGCTAATGACACCCAACTCATAAGCTTGTAAAGACTTAGAAAAATAATACATGGTAGCATAGTGGTTACGAATCAGGCTGCGAACCATAAGGTCAGAAGTTTGAAACTACCGGCTGTTCCATGGGAGAAAGATGAGGCTTTCTGCTCCCGTAAAGATTTACAGCCCCGGAAACCCTGTACAGGGTCGCTTTGAGTCGGTTCCGGCACATAACGACCACCACACCACCTGCTCCATAAATATCAGTTCCTTTTTTCCTTGGAATTCCAACAATCTTTTCCTCCTCTACTCTCTTTCCATTTTTATTTCATGTAAAGCAAGTTATCTGAAGTCAGAAATCTGGCTGCTTGTTATGTTTGCTTTGTTTCTTACCCCTTTCATTGTCAGCAATAAACACATTACTTGATTTTAGTAGATGCTCACTAAACGATTAAACATAACTGAATAGATGTAGTTGCAATTACATGTTCCCTGGGTTCAATGTCATATTGTTCTTCTGACTTTTTCCATTATAAAATTAAAATAGACTCATTACTATTTTAAATAGAGAATATAAACTAGAATGAAGAGGAAAATAAAAGTACCTATAATTTTACTACTCAAAGACAACTGTGAAAAACTACAATATATTTTCTAATCATTTTATGTTGTTGTCGTCATTGTTAAGTGCCATTGAGTTGGTTCTGATTCATAGTAACCCTACATATAGTTTCTGAGGACCAACTGGTGGGTTTGAACTGCCACCCTTTCGGTTAGCAGTTCAGAGCTTAACTTACAGTGCCACACCAGGACTCCAGTCATTTTCTATGTATACAAAATATATCATGTATAATATAAAATGTGCAATTTCAGATCACATCTACCTTTTGTATATAACACTGCCATCAATGTTTCACCACAATATTAAATTTAGCATAATTTACCCCCAAATGTCAATTTGTACTTATTCAAAGGTCAACATGGATTTGTCGCTCAGATTTCACATCTCACCCCAAAAATTAGTAAGTTAAAATGGATACATATGACAACACAGTAAGCTAGGGGGTTCTAGTTGTATTGTCTTAATATTTTCCTTATGGGACAGTTGCAGAATAATGTTACCAGGAAATAAAGAATGGTCACTAAAAGACCCAATGTCAAAGGTGACCACAAACTGAATTTAAAATACTGATGTGATTTTTATGCATTTTTTTTGGCTGAACAGCAACTTCACTGACCCTTCCATAAGTTCATGATTAGAGGCTAGAGAGCAAGTGTGTTGGCTTGACCCATTTCAGGAACTAGGAAATTGTAGAGCAAAAGGAAGGGGGAAAATGCCAACCCTGCTTTCAAATCAAGGATTACCAACAGATGAGAAGGTTTTCATTTAGCATTTCTTGAGGTGTTCTTCAGAAAATTAACTCTGCTTCCCCTCTTAGGAACACTCTTTCCCTGTCTTACTACAAAATAATATCCCCATTAAGAAAAGACAGCACCTATACACAACCCTGGAACATAATCTGAGACTATGGCCCTTGACCACCCTTCAGGTTTACAATGGAAACCACCCTCATGGCCCAATTTTCAGCCAGGCAGTATAGGTATATAGGGGACAACAACACTAGTAAGGTATGCTCACCATGGAATGGTGAATCAGTCCAAATCAAAGGAATAGCATTTACCTAGGGACAAAGTTGAGAAGGGATGGGAAAGGGAGTAGAATGGAAGCAGGAACCACAGGCAGGAAATGGGATAACTGTTGTTGCATGGAGGATATTGTAATAAGTAAGGTGAAACAAAGTATATGATTTGCTGAATGGAAAACTGATGATCTTCTGCATAAACCTTCACTTAATTCGTAAGAAAAAGTTTAAAAACAAAAGGGAAGGTACCACAAAATTACACTTATAAATATAACACTGATGAAGTTTAAGGACATTCACATAGCCCATTGATAAAAAGTGTTAAATACAAATAAAACATTACAAACAAAAGGCTTCCAATTTAATTTCTCTAATATAATTTCACAAATAATAAGAAACAGGTTTTTAACATTTTAAGGAAAATGTGTAACTGCAATTAGAATGATAATTTACTCAGCATCCACACTTCAAAAGTTGTTTTAACATAAAGTAAAAATCAAGAAAAAGATAGCAAAAGGCTCCTCCTCACCTGCTTGGAAAGGAGTTCCCTGCAGAGCCTGTACAACGTAATATACTTTCGGGCTAATGAGCGCGCGTCCACAAAACCTTCAGCAACTAACATGATTTCACAGATTAGCTCAATGTCTGGAGTCACCATAGCACAGGGTCTAAAAAGTAAACACACAATTTAGTTTTAAAATGTGATACAGTAATAAGTACAAGCTGCCGAAATCATGTGATTCATTTGTACCAACATCCTAACCGTTCCCAAACAGGTCACAATTACCTCTGGTAAATCATAGCTAAAAAGAGCCTTTATGTCAACTCAAATGTGTCCAATTAGTTACTGAGATATAGAAAAAGATGGAAAGTCTGGAAGTGGAGAAGCCCTCTTATGGGAGTTTAAAGAAAATTTGTGGATATGTTTTGCAAAGTTTAGTGCAGAGATATGAGCAGTGACTTTCTGTGCTCGAGGCTGGTCAGTGGGAACCCCCAAAATAGTTTCCATGGTAAATAAGCTCATTATGGTCAAATTCAAGTTATCAACATGACATCACTAAACATGGAGCTTGGAAAGAGACATGTCATAGCACAATAGAAGTAAATAACTGAAATGCATAAATATTAGTAACATTTAGTAAATTAATAAGGAATTGATGACTTTTGAGTATTTACTACCTTTATTTTTAGTGTAGTGTGTTTAACTGAAAGTTATTAATGTAATCAGGCCAAATTTAGTTATGAGCTTGCAAAATCCATGAAAACTGAATCATCAGCTCTCCTAAGTTAGTATAGGTCTCTTAGCATGCCACTGACAGAAGCCAACTTGATAAGCTTCTCAGGTGAACATTTAGGAAAACACAGCTTTCAAATTTCTTCTTGCATCACCTTCAAAAAGTTAAAAGTTGTCCCCCAAAGACAACTGCCATTAACAGCAATGTTTGAAAAAAACCATTTAATTAAGTCAAGTGCAAAGAAGAAGCAAGAGTAAATAAGTCAATTATTTCTAGACATCCTAAGTATACACTCCACTAATAGTCACATACCAGTTCTGTAAATATAATTAGTCTAATTCACACCTTTCGAATTGTTTATTCCCCAGCATTTCCTTGGATCTAGTGATTGAAAATCTCTTCTATTTGAGCTGGCTTCTTATTTTTTCTCTGCATGTTTTACTCTTTACTTCTGAGAGGAGAAGTAAAGATGAAGAGTAACTGCAGTAAACACTAGCAAATTTATTTATTTTACACTTACAAAATTAAATTAAATCCTGAGGTACAGCAAAACAACCAACAGTGGCATCTTGAAATTTCTCAGGCAGCTTTGAAGGCAAGAAGCTGAAGAAAGGACATTAAAGTCATACTCATATTAGGCTGAAGATTTTTTATTTTCCTTCTCTCCCTCCTCTCCCTTTTCTGCTTATAGACTGCAATATTCAGTCTAGTTTTGTCTTTTTTGTTGTTGTTGTTGTTGTTGATTTTTTTGGTATTTAAATTTTTTTTTTGTCTTTTTCTTGCTGGTGCTGTTTTGCTGTTTTATGTTCCCCCTTCTACATTTGAGGGACTCTTTACCTATATTACCCAAGAAGAGACAGCAACTGCTGCCATATAGTCAAGTTACAATCACACTCCTATAAAACACCAAAACCCAGGCAAGAACCAATATTAACTGCCATTACCAGGGAGGCAGACAAGTTCTGTGAAAGTTACTCGGAGAGTTAAGTAATAAGAAGAGTGAAAACGGAAGACCATATCCTGATCACATCTACCTGGAAGCAATCAGAAAGCATAAAAAACACCAAACCACATACTCAATTATGTATTAAGGCCATAGATAAACAATAAACATGTCCAGAAAGCTAAAGCAGATGACTATATCAGCACATGTCCAGAAACAAGATAAAATGTCCAAGACAAATGACCTAGAGGTAGACCTGGACTACATTCTG
>NW_006408524.1:31842637-31849396 GCF_000296735.1 Chrysochloris asiatica
CGCATATATATGAGTTTACTGAAAATACCATGGTTTGGGTCAGGTGCACCTAAGTCCTCAAGCTGACATCTTTGCTCTTTGACACTTTAAAAAGGTCTTGTGAAGCAGATTTGCCTAATGCAGTACGTCGTTTGAGTTCTTGACTGCTGCTTCCATGAGTGTTGATAGTTGATGCAAGAAGAATGAAGTCCTTGTCAACTTCAAGTTTTCCTCTGTTGATAAGAACGTTGTTTATTGGTCCAGTGGTGAGGCTTTTTGTTTTCTTTACTTTGAGATGTAATCCATACCAAAGGCTGTGTTTGATCTTCATCAGTAAGTATTTTAAGTCCTCTCACTTTCAGCATATAGGAGGGATAAAAACACCAGTAAGAAGGATAAGGCATCAGTTTAAGAAGAGTCACCTATCAGAGCAACATGGGTTCTGATCAAATTGAAGCAAGAACAAACATCACATTTTTGGTGAAGCCTGGGTGGAAGAAAGGTAAAATTGTTGATGTTTTATGTAAAGTTTATGGGGACAATGCCTCATAGAAATCAGCAGATTACAAACGGATAACTTGTTTTAAGAAGAAATGAGACGATGTTGAAGATGTAGCTCACAGCAACATACAACCTATATCAATATTTAAGGAAATAACCTTGTTCATTTCCTAATTGAAGAGGATCAATGATTAATAGCATAAACAATAGTCAATACCATGAACATCTCAACTGGCTCAACTCACAATTCTAACTTAAAAATTAAAGTTGAGCAAATTTTCTGCTCAATCAGTATCAAAACTGTGGTGTCCAGGATCAGGTGCAGACAAGTAGCGTTTTCAATGGAAATTTTAAGCAAGTAGAATCCAGATCCTAAAGCATTTCTTTGAAGAATGGTAACAGAGATGACACATGACATTACCAGTATGAAACTGAAGACAAAGCACAATCACAGCAATGACTATCAAGAGGTGGCAGCGACCTTCAAGGCAAAAGCAGAGCAGTTAAGAGCAAAGATCATGACAATAGCTTTTTTGTTTGCTTTTTCAAGGCATGTTGTTTACTGACTTTCTGGAGATCCCATAGCACAATAACATCTACTTATTCTGAGAATGTTCTGAGAAAGTTAGCCAAAGCTTTAGCAGAACAATGCCCAACAAAGCTTCACTAGAGCATTCTTTTCCATCATGACAACACTCCAGTTCATTCGTCTCATCAAACAAGCACAATTTTATGAGAGTTTCTATTGGAAATTATTAGGCATCCATCCTACAGTCCTGATTAAGCTAATTGGCTAACTTGTTTTTGCTTCTAATTTTTAAAAAATCCTTAAAGAACACCTGTTTTTGGTCAGCTAATAATGTACAAAAGACTAAATGGCTAGTACCCATAACCTACTAAAATGTCTTGATTTGATGGAGCTTTTGTTGGGAAACAGTTTATATTTTTTCCTTCTTATCTTTTCATTCCTTTTCTTTAAGAGTTTTTTGAAGCCCCCTTATTTGTGTGAGCCCTACACGGGGTTGCTATGAGTTGGAACTGACTCGACAGCAATTAACAACAATGGAGGGGCTTTAAAAGTTCATGGAAAATATGTAACTTGGAGTCCTGGTGTGGCGCTGTAGGAGAAGCACTGGACTACAAGGTCAGTTAGAACCACAAATTCAGTGATTCAAATTCACCCGTCGCTTCTCAGAAACTCTATACAGGGCTGCTATGAGTCGGAACCAACTCGTCAGCATTTAATGGCAAAAACAACATATATACAACAGTTGCTATAGGTGAGCATAAGTCAAAAAGTATTGCTATAAAGTCATAAAAATCTTTATTAAACAAAAATATAAAAATGTAAAGCTACTGTTTCTTGACATATGTTTCATCTAGGTCTCCACACTTCTAATGGCAGCTTTTCCATGTCTACAATGTATCCCTAAAGAATCCTGTACTCTTTGATTTAAACCATGTCAAAACATTAGTTTTGGCATCCTTTAGGGACTTAAATTATGTCCTTGTGAAAATGTTCTTTGACACCAGAGATCTACAAGTAGATGCATGAATAGACACACTGGAAGGGCTATGGAGGGAGAGTGGAAGTATATCCACAGATTTATAAGTTAGACAGAGGGTATTTGTACATCGTTATTTACCTTTGCTGTAAATATCTCTATGAATGTGGTGGGCAAAGTTATGAAAACTTCTTAGCCATAAGGAAACATCTCCAGGGAGTGAGTCCCAAGGAATGAGCCCTTGCTACCCTTGAAGAATTCGCAGATGCATTGTAGTAATAGAAGGAAAAAAAAATTCTCCATGCACCTTCCTTAGCCTTTTTCTCACCAAAAAAATTTTCAATTTTCTTAAAACTTCTTCGTGTAATAATTCGCTGTCATTGGAGAAAAATCTATCAAGATTCTCCCCTTGGAATGCCCTTTGAAACAGTCACCATAAGCTTCTCAGCTGACTTTTCTGCCTGGAGTTTAACTGGCCCAGAACAGCACCTTGGAAAATACTGTTTTTATTGGACTTGCTCTGTGGATTTTATTGGGAAATTGAAGACTCACCTCTCATTACAATTCATTGTATAAAATTGTCTTCATTAACTTCAATCTTGCTTAAAAGATTGATGGATAGATCAAGTCTTTGAACCAGCTCACATCTGTGTAATGCTTTTGGCACCCATTAAGCTCAAAACCTGCAGAGACCAAGATGTTGCCTTAAAACCGAAAATGCGGAACCATGAGAAAGCTCAGCTTCAGTAGCTATGATATCAGTGGAGAGTCCACTGACGTCTTCCACCAGTTTCCAGACATCAGCTACAGTTTCTTCATTCATGGAGGCTGATGGTCTTCCCTATCGTGGCTCATCTTTGAGGTCTTCCTGAAAACTCAGATCCATCTAAAAGTGGTTGTTTTCCATCTAAAAGTTTACCATTTTGGTAAACTTGTTGCAAAGCTTCAATAATTTTGGAAGATGTTCATTTGAATTTTTGTGAAAGGATGCATCTGATATATAGTCACAGAAATCACAAGTGTAGAGGATAAACTTCAAAGAGACACAAGGCAACTTCTTGAAGTGTTGGAGATATTCTATATCTTGAGTGTGGGAGCATTTTCACCAGCTGTATACTTATGTGGGATCCTTACAACAGCATACTTAAATAGGTATATAATTGTATTAACTTATACATGCATAAAGTTTATTTGGAGCCCTGTAAAATAAATACCAGACTGCTAACCTCAAAGTAAGCAGTTCAAAGCCACCAGCCACTCCATGGGAGAAAGAGCAGGCTGTCTGCTCCTGTACAGATTTACAGTCTAAGATGCCCTATATAGGGTCACTATGAATAGGATATCAACTTGATGGCAGTGAGTGTTGTAGTTTTAAAGTTGATTTAAAAAATCTAAATTATTCATAATGTGTAAGGATTTTTGTTAAAGTATACAACGGGCAAGTATTTTGGAAAGCAATTCAGGAACTCTGTGGTTAGATTCACTCAAGTTGGTTTCAACTTTTAACAACCTTGTGCACAAGAGAACTCTATCTGGTCCTGTGCCATCATTAATATGTGGTCATCTTGGAGCCCATTGTTACTGCTACTGTGAAAGTCAATCTTGATGGAGGTCTTCCCATTTTTTTTGCTGACCCTCAATCAACTTTACCAAACATGATGCTCTTCTCCAGGGACTGGGCCCACCTGATAATATGTACAAAGTATGAGACACAAAGTCTTACCATCCTTGCTTCTATGGGACATTATGGTTGTATTGGTTCCAGGATAGATTTATTTGTTTGTCTTTCTGGTAGCCCACAGTATTTCCAAAATTCTTCAACAACATCATAATTCAAATGTATTGATTCTTCTCCAGTTTTCTTTATTCATTGTCCAATTTTTGCATGCGTATGAGGCATTAGAAAATACCATGACTTGGGTCAGACACACCTTAGTCCTCAAACTGACATCTTTGCTCTTGAACACTTTAAAGACATTTTTTGCAGTAAATTTACCCAGTGCAATAAATATTTCATTTAATTCTTTTTTTTTTTTTCCATGCTCTTCCTACCTTTATTCTTCAGAAGACACAGAGAGAAAAGAAGGTTTTCTACAGATACCATTTTGTGTCTCTTCTGACACTGATTATATTTAATATATGATTTCAGGGTTCTGGATGGAGGAAATGATACATTCAGCTCCATATTTCCCCCACTTAACATGGTACCTGCTACACAGAAGACACTTGTTGAATTGAATTGGAGAACAATGAACTTCATCTCAGGGAGTGAAGGGTTCATTATCTGGGACCCAAATGGGATTTAAATGATCATGACTCCACATTTAGTCAGGGATGTCACAGTTAGATGTTTCTATTGGTTGAAAACACTGTTGTTGTTAAGCGCCATTTAGTTGGTTCCGACCCATAGAGATTATGCATAGGGTTTCCAAGGAGAGGTTGGTGAGCTTGAACTGCCGACCTTGTGATTCAAACTGACTTTACAGTCCAGTACATTAATCCACAGTGACTTCTCACCAGTAAGTGGACCATCAACTTATGGTAACTCCATGTACAATGTGACTAGAGTATTATGATCCAAAGGGTTTTCATAGGCTGATCTGTGGAAGTAAATCAGATTATCAGACCTTTTATAGTCACGAGGCTCCCCTAAAACTTGTTTAACATCATAGCAACATGTAAGCCTCCAGTGATGGTCATTGCCAGAAATCAAACCTAGTTCTCCTGCATGGAAAGCAAGAATTCTACCAATGAACAATCACTGCCCCTGATGTTGCTGCTATTTGTAAGTGCTGTGGAGTTTATTCCAACTCATAGCAACTCTATGTACAACAGACTGAAACAAGGTGTGATCCTGTGCCATCTTCACAAGGGTAACGTTTGGGCCCATTGCTGTTGTTAGTGCATCAGTCCAGCTTGATGGGATCTTCCTCTTTCTTACTGAGCCTCCGTTTTTCATTTGATTTCTTGACAGCTGCTTCCATGAGCATTTATTGTGGATCCAGGCAAAATGGAGCCCTTGACATCTTTTCTCCATTTATCATGATGTTATTTATTGGTCCAGTTTTAAGATTTTTGTTTTCTTTACATTAAGATGCAACCCACACTGAAGGCTGTAATCTATGATCTTCATCAGTATTTCAAGTCCTCTTCGCTTTCAGCAAACAAGGTTGTATCATTTGTTTATTGCAGGAGGTTAATGGCTCATCCTCCCATCCGGAGGTCATGTTCTTCTACAGCAATAGGTGTTTTCACTTTCCACTTCTACAATTAGGAATATATTCTGGGGTAATAATTTGAAGCAAAAATAACTCTATTTTTGTGAATTGATGTTTATTGCCTGCTATTTTATAATCCCACCACTGTCTGCTGTAGTGTAGTGATTTGTATGTTGTTGTGATGCTGGAAGCTATGCCACTGGCATTTTAAATACAAGCAGGGTTATCCTTGCTGCAAAAGACCTCATGAAAGTATTAAAGAGTAAATGTGCCAGTTTGTGGACTAAGGTGTGTCTGACCCAAATCATGGGATTTTCAATTGCCTCATATGCATGTGAAAGTTGGACAATAAATAAGGTAAACCACAGAAGAATTGATACATTTGAATCATGGTGTTGGAGAATAATATCAAAAGCACATGCACTGGAACTGCCAAAAGAAGAAACAAATCTATGTTGGAAGCAGTATAAGCAGACTATTCCTTAGAAGTGACGGTGATAAGGCAGTCTCTCATACTCTGGACATATTGACAGGAGGCACCATCCCTGGAGAGGACATCATGCTTGGAAAAGTGGATGGTCGGCAAAAATTGGAAGACTCCCCAATGAGACTGACGGACACAGTGGCAGCAAGAGTGGGCTCAAATATAACCACAGTTGTGCGGATGGTTCTAATGTGCATAGAGTCACTATGAATTGGAACTGACTCGATGGCACCTAACAATAATAACCAACTTATAATTCTGAAAAAAATCTCACAGTTTAGACAATAGGAAATACTTAGAAAAATTATGGAATCGCTACCAGATAATTCCATAGAATTTTCAATGATGCAATGCTTCTGTCAAAATATTAAGTGAAGAGAATGAAATAAAAATTCACATTACTGTAATACACTAAAGCCATAAGATAAACATTATAAACAAGGCTACAAAAATATTATTTCTGAGTGATGACTTTGTAATTTTTTTCTTTGTTGTTGTTAAGAGTCCTTGAGTTGGTTCTGACTCATAGTGACCCTGTATAGAGTTTCCAAGGAGCAGTTGGTAAATCTGAACCGCCTACCTTGTTATTAACAGTACAGTGCTTATCTTACATCAATCACACCAGGACTCCATATTTTCCCTTAACCTTGTCTATATTTTCCAATTGTTCTATTTGTGAAAATTATATTTATAATTTAAAAAAATCACAAAAGTTATTATGAAATATTCAAATTACCATATATATATATATATATATATACACACACACACACACACACACATACACACACACATATATATATAGTGTTGTTACTAAGTGTCACTGATTTGGTTCCAACTCACAGTGAACCTGTATAGCATTTCTGAAACTGTACACCTTTGCAGGAGCAGAAACCCTCAACTTTCTCTGGCACAGTGGAAGGTGGATTTGAACTGCTAACGTTGTGGTTCTCAGTGCAGTGCTTATCATCTGGTGCTATTGTGTTCCGTTTTGTTGTTGTTGGTTAGTGCCTATATATGTACTATACAGCAATATATTAACTCCATAAGATAAGCATTTTATACATATATA
>NW_006408524.1:31849533-31879146 GCF_000296735.1 Chrysochloris asiatica
TAATGTGCCAGATTGCAAAGCCTTTTGAACTGCAAAGTCAGTGGTTCAAGCTCACCAGCTGCTCCTTGGAAACCCTACACAGGGTCACTATGGGTCAGAACCGACTTGACAGAACTTCACAACAACATATATAATTACATATATATGTATTTTTATTTATTTTGTTGTTTTTGAGAATATACACTGAAAACACAAACTGCTTCAACATTTTTCACATGTACATTTAGGGACACTGATGACATTGTTTAAATTGTGTAACCATTCTCCCCTCCCTTTTGAATCGGTCCTCTCACATTAACATAAACTAACTGACCCCTAAGGCTCGATCGAATCTTTCAAATTACTATTGTCACTTTGATCCTATACAGATAGTTATTAAAAGAGCATAATTCAGACAGTTTTTGCTAGTTAAGCTAGACTATTGTTTGGTTTTAAGAAGACTTCAGGAGCTATTTTTGATTTAAGATTGTCTTAGGACAATAGGTTCTTGGGTTCTTCCAACCGTCCTGGCTCCACGTAACTTTTAATGATTTTGAGTCTTGGTTTCATGATTCAATAGGATTAATTTATCATAGTGAAAGTTCTCACTATAAAGACATCCTAAAGAGATAAGGGTTTTCCCATAGGAATGAGAGAGTAAAGCAAATCATTGAACAGTACAAACCCACGACGTTAGGTGGCGTGAGTGCTCCAGCTGCTGACACAAAGCCCAACACTTGCCTGAAAAGAGCTTTGAGATTTTCCGGTAATTCTGTTCGACCAGCATATCCTGGGTTCATCGTAATAAATATTCCAACCGATGACTTCAGTGTGATCACTTCCCCAAGAAATACAAATCTACCATAAAAAGAATATGGATGAAATTAAATGTGTTCATTGAATATGAATGCACACTGACAAATGCAAACCACTGCAAAATGCAAATTATTATTAGGAAGCTGTTTATTCTGTAGAATTTTCTTTAACATTCATAAGCATACATATTTGAAATATGTTTTGAAGCATGTTTATTAAAAACATTCTCCTTCCCCCCTCCAAGGAATTACAAACATATGAAGTATTCTTTCATATTTTACTACTGCCTTAGGAGCCCTGGTGTGGCACTGTAGGATAAGCACTGGACTACTAACCACAAGGTTGGCAGTTCAAACATAGCAGCTGCTCCTTGGAAACCCTATACAGGGTCACTATGAGTCAGAAACAACTCAATGACAACTAACAACAACAACAACAACAATCGTAAGCATCTGGGCTCAAACACAGCAACAATGATGAGGACGGCGCAGGACCGGCAGTGTTTTATTCTGTTGGATACAGCGTCGCTATGAGTCAGAACCAACTAGATGGCATCTAACAACATAGTCAGCTAGAATAGGAAAAATATTAGGTTTTGATGAATATTTAATGAAAGGTGATGGCATTTTTGCCTTCAAGGTGGGCTATAGTTACTTGAAGGTAAACAGCATAGACAATGCCCTTGCTAAAGGGAGAAAATGATTACTTATTAAGGCTTTATTTTGTTTTTTTCTGCCTTCCCACCTCCATTCCTTCCTTCCAACCTTCTTTTTCAACAAATATCTGTTGACAATTCCTAAAAGGTGGTTATGTGCTGTGGAGTTGGTTCTGACTGTCATAGTGACCCTGCACAGGGGTTTCCGAGGCTGTAAACCTTTACTGTCATAGTGACCCTGCACAGGGTTTCCGAGGCTGTAAACCTTTACTGTCATAGTGACCCTGCACAGGGTTTCCGAGGCTGTAAACCTTTCCGTGGGAGAAAGAAAGCCTCATCTTTCTCCCACTAAACAGCTGGTAGTTTTGAACTGCTGACTTTGCGGTTTGCAGCCCGATTCGTAACCATTACACTATCAGAGCTCCTTATTCCTGAAAGGTAGACCAGTATAACTCTGAAATTCGATTGTGGTGGTTCACAAACCAGCTCTATCTTTTTAGGTTTCTTAATTAGCTCCTCTCTTATCCAATGCCCTCATCTAATAATAATAAAAAATTATCACCTACCTTATTGGATTATATGAGGATTAAAATAACTAAGTGTACAATGCTTGGAACATGGTAAATATTTAACAGATATTAGCGATGACTATTGCTATTAATAGTTTGCTCCTCAGGAAACCTACATAGGGTCTCTGTGAAATGGAACCAACTTGAAGGCTCTTAACAAAAACAATAATGTTACTATTATTACCACTTGAAGGACCAGAAAAACGGTTTCTGGAAAGATTTGCAAAGGCCCAATTCAGCAGATGCTGACAAGAGCACAGACGTGGTAAAGAGCTGTACTGTTGTTGTTGTTGTTGCTAAGAGCTCTAAGAACACAATTTATAGACAAGTAGCAGAAAACTTTCAAATGGGAGTAGGTGAGACAAGTTTAAGGCTTATTTCATGCTGAGAGAGGGGAAGGTTGAAGAAGTGTGTTAGAATCTTCAAGGAGTAAAATTAGTTAAGGAGCTGGGCCTATGTCTCAGAGTTGGAAGGGAATGGAGCTGCTGAGCTAATTGAGAACCAGTTTTTGTCACTTCATTTTGACCGATGGCAACCTCATGGCAGTCACTGTAGAACCGTGACTAATTTTTTTGGAATGAGACCATCAGGCCTTTTTTCCAAGATGCTTCTGGAGGGACTTGAATTTGCAACCTTTCAGTTAGCCATTTGCTTAACTCAGGGACTCTGAGCTAACTGAGGGTGGACTTTATTTAGTAAAGGTTGTTAAGTGCAGTCAAGTTGGTCTGACTCACAATGACCCTATGTACAATAGAACAAAACACTGCACCATCCTCACAAATGGAGAAATCATCATTACCCAGAATGCCTGGAGAGGCAGACAGATGAAGCCTGGCAAGCCTGCTCACAGGAAGAGAGGTGACTACTGAGCCGAATGACTTACTATTTGTACACATGGTAGGGGGCGCCACAAGTCAAATGCATGGATGTCAAGTGGGGAGAACAACCAGCAAGATGTTGAAGGGCTTTATGGTCCAGATATAGACCCATCTCCTAAATCCACAAGTACAGAGGGACTATAAATAAACCCAGAAAATCATGAAGAAGCCTGAGTATCTGTATGTAGGTGAGTTTACATGAGGATGAAGAAACATGACTCACACATAGGCATAACTACAGATAGAGGAGACCAAATGAAGTGTAGTTAGTATTGGTGATTATCAGGGGTGAAAGGGAAGAGAAAAAGGGGTGTCATCAGTTAGGAAGCACTGAATATCTGTTAGTACTTTGTTTCGTTTTTTAAGTTAAAAAAAGAAAGAGTTATAATTGGTTTTTTCATACATCATGAACCTACACAGATGGTTGCTGTTGTTAAAAACCGTCGAGTAGGTTCTGACTCATATCAACCCTGTACAGGCTTTCCAAGGAGTGGCTAGTGGGTCAGAACAATCAACCTTGTGGTTAGCAGTCCAGTGCTTATCCAACATTACCACACCAGGATTTACCTAAATTCATAAGAAAGGATGACTCAAGTGATATCTGGGTTGCATCAAATAATGATTTTGACTAGAACCTAAACTAAATATGGCTGGAGTTCAGAGCAGAAAGAACTTAACGTTTCTAATAAGACACTAGAATAGAGGCAGGCAATGTAATAAAGACATCTGATCACAGGAAACTCATATCCCAAGGGCCACAGAATAGAAGTAAGAGGCTTTCTAGGAGGTGGAAATATCTAGATACATCTATTGATCAACTGCAAACTAGTACAATAGGTTCACAGTCATAAGGTACTAAAAAATCTTTCCCCAGTGACTAGATTAAATATGTTTCTGTGGACAAGATAGCTAGCTGAGCTATCTTTGAATCAAAAAGGGGGAGGGGGGAAGGAGTAAGCCGAATGAATGAGGCACACACGCACACATATACACACAGACACACAAAGGTTTCAAAGAGAATCAAAATCATGCTGTGTACTATATTGCTTAATTTCTCAAAGTAGGCCAACAAACCATAAGTGCCAGTTGTGTTTTGTCCTTTGGAACACTATATTATGCTGAGAAATGGTCAGATTCTAGATTTACTTTTTAATGTTTGAAGAATGTGAAGTTGTAATCTATGGGGAGGGGGACACTTAGAAAAGCAGGAGTTGGTGGAATAACCAGCCTTTTTATTTTAGCCATGGACCTATGAGGCATCAAGTGGAGTTTTGAGCCTCAACAGGGTGCTGTTGATAAGATTCTAGGGTGTGGGAGAAAGGTCTGCACTTATGGTAGGCAGCAGCAAATGGTTTTCAAAGCCATGACAAGATGAAATCAAGGGAGAAGTGTAGATGAATTAAGGAAGACATTTCAAAGACTAAGCCTTATGTCATCCAATAGTATCAGGTCAAGATATAATAATAATAATAATAATTAATAGCTAACACTTACATGGTGTCTACTGTGGGCAGTTTGATCCAAGTAGTTTACATGCTTTATCAACACCAAAGACAGAAGTAATTTAATCAACATATTTAATCATCACAATACCCTATAAGGAAGATAATGTTCTTTCCTCCAGTTAATAGATAAGAAATCAGCAATGGAGAGGTTGTGAGGTGAGAAGACACCTAACAGAGTGGAGAATCCTGGAACCCATGTGAAGACAGTGTCTCAATAAAAGGGAGTGACCAAATGAACCAAATGCAGACAGCCCAGGTAGGATAAAGACTAACAACTGATCACTGCACTTAGCACCATAGATGCCTTTTTATTTTTGAAATGATTCAAGTAATGGACTATACCTTTGTTTTATTCACACTTTAATGAAACATGGGCAGTCATTAAAAATTAATTCTTTAATATCAATCACCCTTACTTAACTTAATCAATTTATGAGCCAGGGAGAGGTAGCAATAGCCTGGAAGGATCTCTTACTTTATTTTACCTTACTCTTTCTCTTTGGAATGCATGGTTGATGTGAATGGTTAATGTCCTCAACTGCTAACTTAAAGTTAGGTTCAAGTCCACCCAGTGGCATCTTGAAAGAAAAGTCTGGAATCTACTTTAAAAAAATGTTTAGCCATTGAAAACCCTATGGAACATAGTTCTCCGACACATGACCTCATGGAACACAGTTCTCCTCGGACTCTAACACATATGACCCTATGGAACACAGTTCTCCTCGGACTCTGACATACGAGGTCACTATGAGTGGACACTGACTTGACAGTAACTGCTTTACTTGTTTATGTTTTACTTTGTAATAACAGAAACAAACATGTCACTCACCTCTTCTTCTTGTTTCTGATGGCATCATGGATCATTTTCACCTGTACTGCCACCACTGATAGAACTTCCACAGCAATTCGATTGAACTCATCAAAGCAGCCCCAAGCTCCTGTCTGCACCAATCCCTTGTAGATATTTCCTATGGACTAAACGATGGTGGGAGGCATTAAGAATCTACTGGATCCCATAATTCACAATAAAACATGAAAAAAAAAAAAAGAATCTACCGGAAGGTGATTTCAGGCTATTATTTGGAATCATTATAAATTAGGAACAATGTTGTTAGAAACTATCATTTTATACATTGTTTTATAACTAACTTACTTTATAGTCCATTTGCTCTGAACAGTTGAATACATAAACCATCATGCCAAGGGCTCGTCCAAGATCTTTGGTGGTTTCTGTTTTCCCTGTACCAGCTGGGCCAGATGGAGCTCCACTCATGGTTAGATGAAGTGACTGAGTCAAGGTAATATAACACCTTTCATCAACAGAAAACACAGACATAACAGTCTAATAAGAGATTTTGTAAAACATAAGATGCAGTCAGAATTTTTTAAGTTTCAGAAACCAAGGTCTAGAATGTATTGTTGTTGCTGTTAAGTGCCACCGAGTCGATTCCGACCCATAGTGACCCTGTGTAGGGCTTCCAAGGAGCAACTGGTGAGCGTGAACCACCGACTTTGTAGTTCAAACAACTTTGCAGTCTGACACATTAGCGGCTCCACACCAGGACTCCATAATATAGAATGTATTCATGGTATATATTTGTGATTCATCCATGTCAATAAAAGAGGCAGAACAATACCTTTTACCAAACTTATATGTTGTTGTTGTTGTTAAGTGCCCTTGAGTTGGTTCCAACTCAAAGCAACTCTGTGCAGGGTTTCCAAGGAGTGGCGGGTGGGTTTAAACCATGAATTTCTATTTAACAGTCCAGTGCTCATCCTATAGTGATACACCAGGTATCCTTAAATGAGAGGGCTTCAAAAAGTTCGTGGACAAAACTGGAATTCAAAGATAATGGAATTTTTCTTCAAACTGCCTGAAGCCCTCTCATGTTTTTGGTTGATTGTTTAAAAAAAAATGGAGAAGGATGACTTGCTTTATTTGAGTTATATTTTAATAGCTGTATATTTTGAATACAAATATTAGATTATAATAACACTCGATTTGTAATATTACTAAATTTCTGATATTTCTAGGTAAAGATATTGTAAGTATGGAAGACAACATCTTGAATTACTATTTATAAAGGAAAAACAGAATACAAACCTCAACAATGAATGAATTAAACATTGACTTTATTAACAGCTACTTAATGTATGCATTAAGAGATGAGATATGTAAATACACATGACTATGTAGTATGCAAATAATCTATACTTTTTCAATGAATAAAGCAAATATAACTAGACAAAATTTATTATATTAAAATGTATTTTAGGAATTCATTTTTGATCTGTCTCTGCATTCAGATTACCATAATTCTCATCTTTTCAGGAAAAACAGAATATTTAAACTGAGAACAATTGTGTGAAAACAAAATTTAATACTTGTAAAAAATGGTAAAAACTAATAAATGGTAAAGACCTCACACAGCTGGAATTTCTGCAGGTTTTAAGTTACTTGTGTCTTGGTATAGATAGCAGATTTAATGTAAATATATTGGCGCGAAGGCCAGACTGCTTTGGAACTACTGTCTACTTTGCCAATTATTCTATATTAATACTAAATTAACATAGAAATTAGAAGGAAGGATGTTTAGAACTTGTTTCTTGTGCTTTGAACATGTTGTTGTTATTAAGGGTTGTTGAGCTGGTTCTGACTCATAGTGGCCCTATATAGGGCTTCTGAAGAACAGCTGGTGTATTTCAACTGCTGATCTTGTTCAAACTGAACTTCTGGTCACAGTACCACACCAGGACATGTTATTAGGAAGAACCGAGTTCTGGAGAAGGACATCATGCTTAGAAAAGTAGGGGTCAGAGCAAGAAGGAGGAAAACCCTCAACAAGATGGCCTGGCACAGTGGTAGCAACAATGGGCTTAAATATAACAAGCAACAATTATGAGGATGGCAGGACATGCCAGTGTTCAGTTCTGTTGTGCATAGGGTCATTATGAGTTGGAACCGACTCAAAGGCACCTCACAACAACAATAGCAATCTTAGATAAGTCATTTGACATCAGTGTGCCTCAGTTTCCTCTTCCACAAAATGACGTTTACTTTAAGGAAAGGAGGAACGAGATGGATTAGCCAAGTGGCAGCATCAGTGGACTAAAGTGTGGCAACAGTAGTGAGGTTGGACCAGGATCCGGCAGTGTTTTGTTCTGATGTGCATAAGGTCACTATGAGTCGGTACCGACTGGATGGCACCTAACAACAACAACATAAAGATAAATTAACAAAACAAAAGGTAAATTACTTGAAATTTTAAAATATTTTGCAACTAGAAGCAATTACTTATGAAAATGGAAAGCACTTTTGTATTTCATATGAATTGCCTGCTGAAGTGCATTTTTCAATTAATATGGAGGTGACAAGATCATTGGATTAAGAATCAGAGCACTCTGACAATCATTTCTTCTGGTTCCCGAGTTTGGGCTAGCTACATGGCTGAAGGCTACATGCCCAACCTCCCTTCCAGCCAACAGTGACTGGGTGAGACTAAGCTCTAACCAGTGATTTACATGCTGGAGTGATATATGCAACCCACAGAACACTTTCTTAGGCTCCTTTTTCCCACTGACTGTAACAAATGTGGAAGCCACATTCATGATGTCAGCCACCTGCCAACCTGTATGACCGGATTACGGCCCTGTAGACTGTTGCACAAAGGAGACATCAGTATCTGGTTTATTTGAGCCATTGTATTGGAGCGGAGGGGGGCGTCTCTCTCCAACAGCTGCCTAGCCTGCACCCTCCTAACCTAACTGTGTTCCAGCCCAAGTCCTTCTGGTTGACCTAAGTCTCTGAGCCTGCCCTGCCCATATGTGGAAGAAGAGATCCTAACTGCCCTGCCAACGACACAAAGCGAAGATCAATAGTGCATGATACACAGTATTCTAAAGATATTATGATGTTAATGTAAACAAATAGGAGATAATCCAAAGAATGGTATGGAAAATAAATATATATAAATATATTATCCAGTACTATTCACACTATCAAAATGCATACTCATCTTCCTCTGTAACTTCAAAAATACCACAGAATGATTTCTTAAAAATCAGAAACTTTAATGAGCTATCAGTCTTCTTCATAATAATACACTCATAATGCCTCTTCCCCTTCCTCTCCAGTCATTTTTTGCCTCCTGTCCCCTCTTTTCCATTCACACTAGTATACATAAAAATAGATTCCAAACATTTGCAGTTTGACAATTTTTAGGTGAATCTGTTCAATCATGCATTTTTATCCATCGTACTAAAGCAGACGGGCAAGAATCATCACAATTTCTAAGTGAAATGCCCCAGTCTCCTAACACAACCGTCACAAGCCACTTTAAAGACATCTATTTGAAACTCTACAATTTTATATCCAGATAAATTTTATTATACTTTAGTGGTACTGTATAATTACAAGCATTCCTATGATCTTGGATGGGATTTCTCTTTCTTGAATGTTAATAATTCACTGAACTTCCTCCTACCAAATAAATCAGCAGAGATTAGAATACAAAGTCAAATAAATTCATGTCAAGATGGTATATCCTTTGCTGTTGTAAGTTGTGCTCAAGTTAGCTCTGACTCATGGCGACCTTATGTATAATAAAAGGACACACAGCCTGGTCCTCCATCTTCATGATCATTGGTTGAATCCTTTGTTGCCGCTATTGGGTAATGTCTTCCAACTCATCTTCCAGCACTAGCAGGACTATATGATTTTGTTCTGTTAGATTTTCACTGGCTAATTTTCAGAAGTAGTTTGTTCAGCGTTTCTCTCGTCTGTCTTTGTCTGGAAGCTCCGCTGAAACTTGTCTACTTGTGTTGCCCTATAGCTATGGGAAGCACCTGTAGCATAGTGTCCAGCATTAAAGCAATATGCTAGACAACCCTGTGACCAAGTGACAGATCAGTGGTGGGATGTATCCTCCCCCCTTTAAAATGCTGACTCTTGGTGTGAAGAAGGCTTCAAAAAGTTCATGAAAAAATTTGATTATCTTTTAATTCTATTTTCCATGAACTTTTTGAAGCCCCCTCATATGTACAGTGGTAGTATAGGATAAGCACTGGACTGCTAACCACAAGGTTGGTAGCTCAAACCTACCAGTCTTTCTTTGGAAACCCTACACAGCATTGCTATGAGTTGGAACCGACTAGATGGCACTTAACCAAAACAACAGCTACATATGTGTATCTGTTGAGTGTGAGTGTGTGTATATATACATGGAGCCAATTGGCAATGAACTTTTAGTAACAGGTACTCCTGGTACACCGGATACACTCCAGCCATCAGGGCTTTCTTGTTATCCTTTGAACCGGCCAAGCTCATTGCCAACCTGGGAACTTTGTACTTGCTTTTGACTTCTGCAGCTGGATACTGAGTAGCTGGTTCCTTGTTATAATTCAGGTCTCAGCTCCAATGTTCTCTCATCAAATCTTCAGGAGGTTTTCCCTTCAAGAACCTACTTTTCAGATCCCATCCTATTTCACTTTATTATAGCACACAGTACCACCTAAAATTATTTTGCTAATTGCTTTGTTTTGGTAGCGTAGTGGTTACGAATCGGGCAGCAAACCTTAAGGTCAGCGGTTCGAAACTACCAGCCGCTCCGCAGGAGAAAGATGAGGCTTTCTGCTCCGGTAAGGATTTACACCCTCTGAAACCCTGTACAGGGTTGCTATGGGTCAGAACCGACTCGACGGCATTTTACAACAACAACAACAACAACAAATTACTTTGTTTATTTATCTTCTTTACCCACCACTCAATTAGAAAGTAAGCTCTGTGAGAGCAGGACCCTTACCTGTTTAACTCAGCACTGCTACCCATGTACCCGGAACAGTACTCACAACAGAACTTCAGTTAATAACTCTTAAGTTCTCCTTCTTCTTGGCCTTTCACTATACGCTATTTTTGTTAAGTGCCATCTAGTTGATTCTAATACAGAATCGCTCAAAAATTAATTTGAACATACTAAATTCCCTGCGCTATTTTTTACACTTCTAATAAGGGGGCCGGAGGGCTGGTTACAGAGAATGGGGAACCTGGTTTCAGAAATTATTTATTAGGTGCTGGCCAGTGTTTTTAAGTGTCCTCCACTTTACCAAGAATGATGTCGTTCTCCAGGGACTGATGTTTCCTGATAACATGTCCAAAAGTATGAGATATGAAGTCTAACCATCCTTGTCTCTAAGAAGCATTCTGGCTATATTTCTTCTAAGACAGATTTGTTTGTTCTTTGTGTAATCCATGGTACTTTCAATATCCTTCTCCAACACCATAACGAAAATGCATCAATTTTTGTATGCTCTTCTTATTGATTGTCCAACTTCCATATGTATATGAGATGATTGAAAATATCTTAGTTTGGTTCAGAAACACCTTAATCCTCAATCTGGTATCTTTTCTCTTGAACATTTTAAAGAGGTCTTGTGCAGCAGATTTGCTATGTTTGATCTCTTGACTGCTGCTTCTATGAGTGTTGATTATGGATGCAAGCAAAATGAAGTCTTTGACAACTTCATTCCTTTCTCCATTTATCATGATGATATTTATTGGTCTAATGGTGAAAATTGTTGTTTTCTTTACATTGAGGGGCAATCCATACTGGAATCTATCATCGCTGATCTTCATCAGTAAGTATTTTAAGTCCTCTTCACTTTCAGCAAGCAAGGTTTTTATCTGCATGTCACAGGTTGTTAATGAGTCTTTGTCCAATCCAGATGCCATATTTTTCTTCATATAATTTAACTTCTTAGATTAATTGCTTGGCAAACAGATTGAATAAGTAGATGAAAGACTGCAGCTCTGGTGTACACCTTTCTTGATGTTAAACCTTTCAGTATCCTTTTGTTGGAATGACCGACTCTTGGTGTATGTACAGATTCCTTTTGAGCACAATTAACTTTTCTGGGTTATCCATTCTTCACAATGTTATCCATGGTTTGTTATGTCAAATACCTTGCATAGTCAATAAAGCACATGTATACATCTTTCTGGTATTCTCGGTTTTCAGTCAAGAACTAGCTAATGTCAGCAATGATATCCTTAGTTTCACATTATCGTCTGAGTCCAGCTTGAGTTTCTGGTAATTTTCTCTCATTGTACTGTTGCAGCAATTTAAAATTATCATCAGTTAAATTTTACATGCGTGTGATATTAATTAAAAATCTGAAAGTTAGCCATAGGTAACTATGAAGCGTGGACTTAGTGAATGAAGATGCTACCTTGAACCAAAGAATCTGTTCATGAGTTCATCCCTTATAACCTGCATAACTTCTGTGATGCTGTTTCTCTAATTTAGTTCTGTTTAGGTTATCTCTAAATAAAAGTTAATATTCACTGTCTTATTTACTTAGTTAATGTACACATGCTTCCATGTGCACATATGTTTTCCCAAATTGTTCATCATTCTCTTCCCATTCTTTCCCATTTAATCTCATTCATCTTTGCTCATGCTAGGGGATATTTCGGCTTGGTTTTTCCCATGTCTTACACTGACTATAATTGTTACCTGTCAGTTAGTGGAGTGATCACAAGTCGAGGACTGTTTCCTAAGTATTCATAGAAGTACTGGAACTGGGCATCACAAATATTAACAAAGCAGTGTTTCTGGGTGTCCTCCCACTGGTGACGAAGTTGAGACAACCAAGCAAAAGCTTGGGGACTGACAACCTAAAATCAGGGCAAAATCATTATTTTGCATTTAGAAAAAGTACAATTGCTACTGTGTTTATTCTGATTCTGCTTGACCCCAAGTATGTAGAATAGAACTGTGCTACATAGTTTTAAAGGCTGTAACCTTTTCCCAAGGTACTTCTAGTTGGACTCAAACTGCCAACCTTTGGGATAGTAGCCAAGCACTTAACTGATTCGAAGTAGTCCTGCTACACATAGTACAGTGATATTTTGAGGCAAGAATTTTATTAACCTAATCGACTCTATTGATTCACATTTTACATAAAAAATTCTCACAAATAGGAAATGTCATGTATGTTATTGGGTGTCAATGGTAGAATCCTTATTTAGAAATGTATGTACAATAAAAATCTTGCTTTCGATAGGGCCCTTATGTAAAACAGTATCAATCAGATTAAGCAGCACTTTCCCCTTTTATGAATCACCCCAGGGGATTAGATAATTTCATAGCTTTGTTCTCATATCACTGAAATCAGATAGAGCAATATAACTTCTGGTTAAAATGACATGAGTTGCCTAGTTCTTGCCTGGTGGAGGTACAAATAAACCTTATTTTCAACTAGGTCTGCTTTTAGCACAGAGATTTCCTACTTAATTTTTTAATTAAATTACAGTATCAGTATTTTTCATTCCTATTTTTCTACCTAATTTATCTTTATCCATTTTTCTTCAAATATGAAAAACAAAGCATAAAAACAAGCAAAAAGTGGTCTCTTTCAATGTATATACAACCCTAAATTTATTAGGACTCACTTTAAGTTACCAAAACAATTGTTTACTTATTTATCTGATAACTACATAGGTCTCAATAGTGCCTACTTATAAGGAGCTCTAGTTGCGTAGTGGTTACGAATCGGGCTGCAAACCGCAAGGTTAGCAGTTCGAAACTACCAGCTGCTCCGCAGGAGAAAGAGGAGGCTTTCTGCTCCTGTAAAGATTTACAGCCTTGGAAACCCTGTACAGGGTCGCTATGGGTCGGAACTGACTCGACGGCACTTAACAACAACAACAACAAATATTTAAAATATCAGGAATTATTAGACAAAGTCTGTATCTGTTTTAGGGCAAAATTAAGAATCCATGTTAAATTATAACCTGTGCTACTACAAGCAAATTGTCAGGATAAATATGTATATAAGGGGGCATCAAAAAGTTTGTGGAAAAATTCCATTGTCTTTTAATATTTGAACATCCCTTGTATAAGAAAGTACAAGGCCATTATTCAAAGAGTGGTTATCAGAAGTTCATCATTAAAATGAATACATGGTCAATGGTGTTTTGCAAGGATTAGTCTTGGAGTTAACAATTAAAGACCATGGTTCATTAATAGCCCTGAGGCTTAATTAAGAAATGTTTATTTAAATTTAAGTCTCATGTGAATAACTATTTGCTTATACTTTGCAGAGAGAATTAAAATACACTGTGATTCTATAATTTGAGAAAGAACTAATATATATATATATATATATATTTCAAGCAATATAACACACTTAAATTTTAGAAAGAACTGCCAACACCTCCAGAAGACTAGGAATTTCGAGGAAGTGGATGTAAACTGAGACAGATCAATGTTGTCCAGCAGATAAAGTGCATTCCTGACATTCATATGTAGCAGTATAGTTTCACACAAGGCTGAGAAAACTATTCCTTCCCATTAAATACTGCCAGCATCTAAAAGACACATGGATTTTATGGAGAAGTAGGCAAAGAAAGTTATTAATACACAGAATGGATTAGAAAGTTACTTCTAAAAGTGAATTATTTAGCCATGAGAGTGAAGAGAGCAGGCATGACCTAAGCGATATAACCCAGAATCAAGGCCATTGTTTCTCTTTCTTCAAGAAACAATGGATTAAAAACACACAGAGATGATTTAAATGACACACACACACACACACACACACACACTCATAGCTATTGGTCATATAAATTATAGAGATGAGATCAAAAGGCCAATGGACCAACATGGGGAAGGTAGAGACGCCAGAAGACAGGGAGACAAACTTAGTAACTTCCACAGCTCTTCCATCTTGGGTCCATTTTGTAATGATTCAAGGCTCCTGACTTGACAAAACACTTTGGGATACTGTTTAAGAGACCTCTCTTCAGGATGATTACTGCTATTGTCATTTATTACCCCTGAGTCAGCTCTGACTCATAGCGACCTCATACAGTATAGAACAAAACTTTGTCTGGTCCCATGTCATCTTTATGATCATTGGTATGTGTGGCTCCATTGTTGGGGCTATCAGGGTATTAGTCAATCTAAATCAAACACACCCAAAATAAGTTTAATCAGCCACTCCTCAGACACTCTATATAGGGTTGCCATGAGTTGGAACTGACTCAATGGCACTTAACAACAACAACAAATCAAAATACAGAAAATTTTAGAAAGACGGTAACTTTCTTGGAACTGCTTTGACAGTAAGCAGCACTATTTAGAAACAACAAAGAGCACATATAATTTCTATAAGCAACTTGCCTTCTGAGAAATGAGCTTTGCCACCACATCTCTGGCGTGGACGTCGATGGTGCAAATCGTCATGATCTTCTGCCTGTCTCCAGGTGTAAGTTCTCCCAGCAAAAGTGCAATCAGTGTGTTCAACTGAGAAATCTACAAGGGTTTTTTTTTTAAGAAGGGGAAGGTTACAAACGTAGTAAAATAGTCTTTGTATTTGTAAAGCACCCTTTAGTTTATAAAACAATTTCAAATATGTACCTCAGCTGATTTTCAAACAGTCCCAGGTCAATGGGGGCAGGGAGAGAGAACAAATACCAGGAGACTTCAAAAAGATAATGGAAAAATGAATTAGCAATCAATTCCATTTTACCATAAACTTTTTGAAATCCCTTCTTATGATCACCCCTGCACAAAGGTAAAGCAGCTGAGGCTCAGAGGACGCTGTTGAACCTGTTTGTAAAGGCAGAGGTAGGGACAGAAGTAGTTTTCTGGCTGTACCGAATTGACGTTGTAGTAACAATGATTACAACACAGTTGGAACAAAAACAACTCCAAGTTTTAAAATGTCAAATTAAGCTAATTACTTTAAAACTGTGGAAAAACATAAATTCCAAGCTATTATTTGTTTCTTGACAAAGAAACTCATGAGTGTTTATGAGCTTTTGTGTGTGTGTGTGAGTGTGTGTGTGTGTAGTTTGTGTTCTGTTTTATTTTAAGTAGGAGAGGGCACTGGATACTGAGAAAATAGCAAACAGCGAGAGCTAAAGGATAGCCTACGTTGCTCTTCTAACTCTCATTACTATTCTTGTTTAGGTATACCAATCTCTCAGGTCAGTATTTGTCAAACTGTTGGTCTCTTTTCATAGGATGAAAAAATGGAATGAAATGATATGGATTCAAATGCAACAAAAATATTGTGCACATTTACAGGTAGCAAGGAATCCTGGTGTAGCGCTGTGGAATAAAGCACTGGACTGCAAGGTCAACAGTTCAAACTCACCAGCTGCTCCCTAGAAGGATTGCTATGAATTGGATAGACTCAATGGCACTTAAGAACAACAAAAAGCAGCAAAAGTATGTATCATGTTATGAAATGTTCATTTTTTAAGTGTGTACATACATGTGTAAACTTAATCTAACAGAAAATATTTCTTGTTGTGAATTGAGGTCGGAAAGATTTGAAAGACACTGTAAACATTGGCTGGTCATTGTGTTGGCATGAGTACACAACAAGGACTCCTGGTGTGGTGCTGTGGGCTAATGCGTCAGACTGCAAAGTCATTTAAACTGCAAGGTTGGTGGTTCAAGCTCACCAGCTGCTTCTTGGAAACCCTATACAGCGTCACTATAGGTTGGAATCGACTCAACAGCACTTAACCCCTGCCTTCCTTAAGACTTAATTGTAAAGAAATATTCCAGCCTTACTTCAGGGTTGTTGTTGTCGTTAAGTGCTGTTGAGTAGGTTCTGACCCATAGCGGACCTGTATAGGGTTTCTGAGGAGTGGATGGTGAACTTGAACTGCCGACCTTGTGGGTCAAACTGACTTTGTAGCCAGCATGTTAACCCATAATCCAAGGAATTTAACTGCAGAGACTGAGCTCCCTACCTGTAGAGATTTAAACCGGCTTGAATCTGTTCAGTCATAGCTGATGCAGCAAAATCCAGGAAAGACTCAAGTTTATAAAATGAGGTACAGTAACAAGAATGGGAATGGGAAAAAGTAGGGGTCGAAGTCCTGGAATGGGAGACTGAGAAGTGCAGTAAGCCCTTTCAGGAGCATAATGTGGAAGGCCGAATTACTACTGGACTCTGGGGAGTGACACGTAGAGCAGTTGGCTGCCATCTTTGGACCAGACGCCATTGTTTCTGACTCTATCAATCACGAGACTTGTTATGCACACATGCACACTGTCCTTGTTTTCTAGGAAGGAAACTAAGCTTGTGTCATGGAAATCAACCATAATTTTTCACATTACAATTACTATACTGGTGCACACACATTTTTACAAATTTGGTTCTGTTCCATTTTTGCTTCCTGGGCCATGTCTGAACTGGGAAGAACCAGTTTGAAACCCTGCTTACCCATTACGTCACATGAACTCAGTGTACCAGCTTCCATACAGCCCACCCACCTCCTCATGTCTGAGAAGTTGTAGCTGTACAAAGAGCATTTCAGAGAGTCTGAAAATCAGACACAGTGGAACACTGGTTCAAAGAAATACAAAACAACTATTTTAGAAAATCAGGATATATAACAGATTCATAGGTAGGCATTCAATCTACTTTTAATTCCTAAACATCTATAAAAGTACTTAAATTTTAATAAAAGTGGATGTGGCCATTATTTCAGATATGATAACTTCAGTGAACATCATCTCCTAAATTGTAGGTTCTACAAAGGCAAGCTGTGTGTCTATGTCATTAAGACCCAGATGTCAGAAGCCAAGTGTGACTTCCATAGTTGCTGCCTTTGTTGTTGTTGCTATACGTCATTACCTTGAGTCTGTACCATCCCAGAGTAACCCTGTATAGGGTTTCTTAGGAGCAGCTGTTGAGCTTGAACCACCGACCTTGCGATTCAAATTGACTTTGCAGTCCAAAGCATTAAACCATAATGCCACACCAGGACTCCTAGACATCCATTAATTCCTTTTGCTTTCCCTTTCACCCAGTTTCTGAAATGCTCATTCCTATCTTGCCAGTCTACCCACAGTTAGAGTTTCTAACTTGCCTTCTTGACCATACCTTGTAAGGTTGCCCACGGTGTAGCCCCTGATGCTATGGTCTGCCCAGTCTCTATAGCTGTACTTACTCCTTGCCATTCCTGGCTATGTCCATATGATTCCTCATGATAAAATGTATCTCTTCTCCTGTGTGAATGCATTAGAAACCTTAAATGGACCAATAAGACTTCAGCACACACTAACCCTGAGACCCCACCCTGCTTTCCACATATAAGCCTTTTCCTATAGTTGCACCTTACTCCTGGTTGCAACTCCTGTGTGACCCTACTTAGAGGTATACTGTTGTTTCCTTTCTGGGACCTAGAAGTCCTAAATTCTATTTGTTTTCTATGTCTTTCTTTCTCATGCTGCACCTGACAACCATCCATAACACTCACAGATCCTTTTGGGTCGAATTAAGGAACCAGAACCACTGCAGAGTTATCTGCCCAGTGGTAGGTGCTTAGTGAGCATTTGATAAACAAATGAATGAATGCATGTACAATAACAGTCCATGCATGCTTAAATTTCTAAACAAAACTTATACATGAAGAAGCTTCAGAAAGTTCATGGAAAGAATCCATTATATTTCAATTCCACTTTTCCACAAACTTTTTGAGGCCCATTCATACATATTGGTTAGAGAAAAGAGATACTGTGACATTGAGTATGTCCTTATCTAATTCAAGATATCCAGTTTTTACAATTGCAAATCTTGCACTGCTACGAGCATTTGGTTTAAAAAAAAAAAAAAAAAAGGCTGATTTAAACAACAGTAATAAATCTTATGCCCTGTGAGAACATTTATATCTTCAAATGGTAACACATGCATTGTCTTCTCCCACAACCTGTGGTTTCTACATTATTGATTCATTTTTCAAGGAAATTCCCTCAAATGAAAGATGATTAAAAGTACTTCTCATCAATGATACCTGTAAAGCATCATATATTGGGGCTCTAGATTGTCTGTCAAGATTAAACCTTCCCTGATGATGCTCTTTTGTAGGTAATAAAATTCTGTTCCCAGAAAAATAAATAGTACTTGTAAAATGTGTTATCTGGGGTATGGTACCAGGCAGCAATTACTACATGGCCATGCAATAATTGTAGATAAGTTTATTGTCTGAGACACATAAAACATTCCGTGGCAGATTTAAAAATATATATATACCATACTATGCAATCTTCAAGGAGCTCTGGTAGTGTAGTGGTTACGAGTCAGGCTGCCAAACCTCAAGGTCAGCAGTTCGAAACTACCAGTGGTTCTTCAGGAGAAAGATGAGGTGTTCTGCTGCCGTAAAGATTTACAGCCTCGGAAACCCTGTGCAGGGTCACTATGAGTTGGAAAAGACTCCACAGTACTTGACAACACCAACAATGCAATCTGCACTCATTCTTGCCCTTCATGACAACAATGTTGTTACCTTATTTTCTAATGTCAAGAATGTTTGCCTGAAGTCTTACCTACACCCATTGGAAACTCTAGTAGCTGCTTACATGGTATACCTTAGCTGTAGATAAAGTACAAGAAAAAAGCCTACTTAAGAATAAAATCCAAATTCCTTTTCCTGGGTGAAAAGGTCACCCATGTCCTCACACTGGTCTCATCCTTCCTCACTTCATTCCAGCCAACTGGCCTTCTCCTTGTTCCCTATCAGGGCTGCTTCAAGACCACAGCAACTATTTCATCTCCCTGCAGTCAGCTTCCTCTGATCTTTGCATGGTTGCCTTCTTCTCATCATTCAAATCTTAGTTCAAATTCATCTCCTCAGACCACTGTAGGGGCTGTACTGTATCCCCCCAAAGCGTGTGTTAGAATCCTAACCTCTATACCTCTAAGTGCAATCTAATGTAAAGTAATTACTGTTTTTGTTGTTGAGTGCATCCTTCCTTCGAATATAGTGTAATATCACCACCTTCCATAATGCAATCTAATATAATGTCATCAGCCACTCCATTGAGGTTATACCACTGTAGGGTGGAATCCACACTTAGTCACTTTGGAATTATATAAAGAGAAGCATAGATAAAGAGACACATACATCCATAGAGGAAGGCAAACACCAACTGAGGGTCATGTGTGGGTGTGTGTATAATCTTATTTAAACACAACGGTCCTATGAAACTTGGTGGACAGGGTTCAGTGGAGTTTCCAGACTAAGAAAAAGAAGAAAGATTAAATGATCTGCTTCCAAAAACTAGCCAAGGAAAACCCTCTGGGATCACCATAGAATACTGGCCACTACAGTGCTGGGAAACAAGCTTCCTAGGTTGAAGAGCACTCAAAATACACAACAATCACCAGAGTGGACTCGGCTGCACCAAGAATCATAAAGCTGGCATAGGACTGCTGGGCAGCACTTGTGTTGACTATACGGTTGCTGTCATGGATCAAACTATGTGGCCCCAAAACATGTGTCAACTCAGCCAACTCATGATTCCTTTTGGCTTGGCAAATACATAATGATGAAGCATGATAGTTACGGGTTTGTATCAACTTAATTAGGCCAAGATTCTCAGTGGTTTCTCACTTGAGATGCAGTTTCCCCCATAATGAGCTCTTGTATAATGTAATTAATTCTATGATAAGGTCTACCATGTGCAGCAAGTGAAGATCAACTGAAAGGATGTTTCCTCAAGGGTCTGACCTGCTTCCAATACATTAGATACGCAGGCAAAGCTTGCTTGCTCCTTGCTGGGTCTGGATCTTGCATCTGGCTCATCCTCCCTGGTTGTCTGGACTTGAGCCAGTGACCTATCCTATTACCTCTCTGTTGGACCTGCCTGCCTGTCATCTGATCTGCCAATCTTGGTTCATCTGACCCTGACTTGGGACTCTCTCACCACTACAACTTTGTGAACCATTTTCTTGATATAGACATCTCTTTAGATACACATATATAAGTTTTACTGGGTTTGTTTCTCTAGAGAACCCAACCTAAGACATGTAGTTTGGCAGTTTTGTAATTATGTAAAGATATAACTTGGTACTTCTGTAATGATATATTCAGCCCCCCACCCCCACCCCACCATGGTGTCATCTGATGTAACTAGCCTTCATTTGTGATGTGCAAATCCTGCCCTGGAGGTGTTAATGAGGTAGGATTAAGTTATGTTCATAAGAATTAGGTTAAGTTTGTTATATCAATGATGCAGGATTAGCGTGAGATGCAAAACCCTTACTCAAGTCACAGCCCTGATCTGACCAAAGGAGAGTTTCCATGCATCACCTTTTATCTTACAAGAGAGAAATGGAAAGAAGTGAGCAGAGAGTGAGGGTCCTACCACCACCAAGAAGGAAGAGCCAGGAGCACAGCGTGTCCTTTGGACACAGGGTCCCTGCCTGAGAACCTCCTGGACCCAGGGAAAGAGAGATTCTAAGACATAGGGAGATCTCCAGGGCACACTTGGCCCACAGACGCTGAATGGAAACAAGGATCTTCTCCCAAAGCCAATACAGAGAGAAAGTCTCTCCAGAGAGCTGGCTCCCTAAATTTGAATTTCTAGCACCTTAATTGTGAGACAATAAAGTTCTGTTTGCTGAAGCTGTCCACTTGTGGGATTTCTGTTACAGTACACGAGAGAACTAGCACACTCACCACGAGTCTGAGCTAACTTGAAGACAGCTAACACCTAATGTTGATGGCTCGTAACAATAGCAACACGACCTCTAGTCTTGTGTGTCAACATCGTGTGTCAACTTCAACAACATCAGAAATAATGAGTTTTTGTTTTCAACGGTTAGAGCAGAGGAAAATGAAACAGGGACCAAGTCCCACATTCTTTGAAGCTCTCATGGCAGGGTATTATGGGATCTCAGTTAGTTGCCTTCTTTTCCAATGTTTTCTTTATTTTCTTTTTAGATCACATTGATAAAACCACCAGCACAAAGTTGAACAATGAATGCCAGGGATAGTGAGCTTAATCACCTCATTCTTGACACTAATGTTAATAATTCTATCTAATGTTCCACCATTGAGTTTTATATTTTCTTCAGGTTTTTTTTACAGGGATTCCTCATCAAGTTATAAGGTTTCCTTCAAATGCTTGTATTAGAAAAGATGAAAAGTAGAAAATCAATAATCTATGCTTCCATTTTAGGAAAACTTGAAACAGATGAGCAATTCAAACTCCAAGTAAGTAGAAGAAAGGAACCAAAATAAGAACAGAAATTAGTAAATACAAAATAAGAGATAAAATCAATGATTCCATCTTTGAAAACAATTAAACACCAGAAAGACAATTAGGAAAACAAGAGAAAACAAAAATGACCTAAGGAGACCTCACATTAGTTGCTTCAGATGTTAAAGGAATAATATTTGAGATATTATGACTAGCATATATCTGGGGTGGGCAAATGTTTTCTGTAAGCATTCAGATAATCAATGGTTTATGTTGATGAGTCATAGGGTCTCTGTCCCAACTACTCAAGTATGTTGCAACATGAAAGCAGCCGCAGACTGCTACATGCCAGATGTGGTCAGTGAGTGGTAATTTACTAACTTAGGTGAAACGGGCAAATTCCTTGAAAAGCACAAATTATCAAAAGTGACATAAGGAAAAAAAATAGAAAAGCTAAACATTTACTTATCTACAAAAGAAATTTATCCAGTGATTTTAAAATTAAATATTTAAATAAGAAACAATGCCAATATTATATGAATTCAGAAAGTAGAGAAGAATGTAACTTTCCACCTCCTTTTAGGGAGCATGACCTGATCCCAAAACTGGGTAATGATATCATAAGAAAGAAATTACAGGCAAATGGAGAGAAACCACAGGATCATGAAAATAGATTTGAAAATGTTCATTACTGCTTCAAGATGAAACCTTGAGGTAGTACTCAGCATCCTAAGGATTTTCCTTTATAGACAGTCCCCTTCACACTTATATAAAGCCCAGAGTTAATTGAACCAATCTTCATAAAATCTATTATATTAAAATTCTGAGGTGTGTACAATGGTTCACACAACTACTTTGTGACACAGATCAGAACATTATTATTATTGTATTATTACGTTAAATAATGTTTTTGGGTATAAAAACATGTTTCCTTCATGTTTTTGTTTTTGTTTTATGCATAGGAAAGTACACTACAAACATTTGACTAATTGTCATTAGATAGAACCCTACTTGTTTAAACTTACATACAAATTAGACCTAGAGAGAAATTCAGGAATAGAACTTATCTGTTACCGACTTATTGCCTGTATTTGAGAAAGGCATATACAAAAGAGCTATAGCTAATATTATACTGATTGGAGTCCTGGTATAGCACTGTGGGCTAATGCACTGGCCTGCAAATTTGGTTTGAACCTCAAAGTCAATGGTTCAAACTCATCAGCCACTCCTTGGGAACCATATACAGGGTCGCTAAGGGTCAGACATGCACTGAACAGCAATAACAATATTATACTGGATTTCTGGTGTGGTGCTGTAGGATCAGCGCTGGACTGCAAAACACAGTTCAGCACCTCAAATCCATCAGCTGTGCCTCAGAAACCATATATGGGATTACTATGAATTGGAACCAACTTGATGGCACTTAACAATGACAAATATTATAATGGGGTCCTGGTGTGGCTCTGTAGGATAAGCACCAGATTGTTAACTACAAGGTTGGCAGTCCATTCAAATCAGCTGCTCCTCAGAAACCATATACAGGGTCACTATGAGTTTGAGCTAGCTCGATAGCACTTAACTATTACACCAACAAAATTACACGTAGTATTGAAACATTCATGCAGTCTTCCTTAAGATTGGCAGTAAGAGAAGAATGAGTTATTTCTATTCAAAGTTATACTGGTGGTACTAGTCAATTCTATAATCCAAAATAGGAAAATAAAGGGCAGAGACACTGGAAGAGCTGTGCAAGCTGTCATTATTTACAAATGATATATTTATGTGCATGGAAAAATCTTTTGGCATCTAAAAACAAAGCCAAACAATAACAATTACTAAAATTAATAAGTTAATTTAATAAATTCCTAGTTATAAGATATTTTTTAAAAAATCAATGTTTTAATATACACTGGAAAATAAAATTAAAACATCAATCTATGCTAAATAGTATCAAAATACACTATCTAAAAATACATTGAATAAGAAATGAGCAAAAACTCAATACTAGAAACTATAAAATGAAATATTGTTGAGAAAAATTGAAGAACTATATAGAGATATACCATCTTCTTGGATAGCAAGAACTACTCTTGTTGAGATGTCCAATCTACTAAAGTTTTATTTTGGTTTAATTTCATTTCAATAAAAGTTGAATTCAGGTAAAATGATAATTCACTCACTCTCACTGCCACTGAGTTGACTCTGACCCATAGCAAACCTGTATGGAGTTTCTGAGGCTGAAAATCTTTATAGGAACAAAAAGCTTTATCTTTCTCTCACAGAGCAGCTGGTGGGCTCAAATCTCCGAGCTTGTGGGTTAGCAGTTCTGCACTTATCCTACAGTACCACTTGAGCACTTTCAAATAATGTGATTTTAAATCATATACAGAAATAAAAACAAAACAGATCATCTAACTAGCCAAACAACTTTGGAAAAATAAAAACACTGGGGGGCATTGTACAGTATGATATCCAGGCTTATTATAAAGCAATTGTAATTAAGGTAGTAGGTTTTATGTAAAGACAGAAAAATTGATCAATGGAATAAGAAAGTCTAGAAATAGACTCACTTAAATAACATCAAAGGAGCTCTGGTAACGTAGTGGTTACAAGTCAGGCTGCTAACCTCAAGGTCAGCAGTTTGAAACTACCAGCCATTCCATAGGAGAAAGATGAGACTTCTTGCTCCTGTAAAGATTTACAGCCTTGGAAACCCTATAAGGGTCTCTATGAGTCGGAACCGACTCCACGGCACGCTACTGTTAGGCCCCAGATGGCCCTATCCAGTAGGAGACCCCCAAAAGATTACCAGGACTCAAGTTCGATGCAACAGCAAGAGGTTTATTTGCCAACGTGCTGGGGTCCACCTTCACTCACAAAAGCAGGAGACAAAGGCGACCCCCCTTTACAGTACAAGCCAGTTTTTATAAGGTTTTAGGGGCATAATTGTGCAGTACCATAGATACAATTTCTGATTGGTTAACAATTGGCAAAGTATGAGATGTTACAGTTTAATTGGTCAGTACTGGTGGTCTTTGTTTTTAGGCTAGGGTAAAGGAAAACATCTGGCATTTGGCCTTGGGTCCTGTCTATTCTGTATCTAGTTCCCGCTGTTGCTAGGGGTGAAAGGATATTCTAAGGCAGCATGAGCTGATTTAACACGTTCCTGGAACAGGAGGATATGTTCAGGCTAATGTACAGAATGGAGATTGACCTTGTCTCTGGAGGGAACTAAAAACTGAGGCCTTGTCTATTTAAAATGCTTTTCTGAGCCTGACTAGAGTTTAGTCAAGCAGTCTCTAGGTAGGTAAAATCAGTTAGGTCCTTACACTACCACCACCACCACCATACAACATCAAATGAGTTTTGAGCAAGGTACTAAATTCATTCACTGGAGAAAGGAAGGAAGGAAGGATCTATGGATCACAGAGTTAATTATAAAAGTCAGAGCATAAAGCATCTAGAAACAGGAGAATATCATCATCACATTAGCTTAGGTAAGGAATTCTCTCTCCTACCTAATGAAAAAAACCACCTAAGTCATAAAAGACAAAATTTATAAAAAAAAATACTACGCCAAAACTGAAAACTGTCTACTCAAAAATATTTCATTATGAAAATGGGTACATAGTTTATTCATTTTCAGACAAAGAATTTATGTAACAGAACAAAACACTAGTCAACAATGAGGAAACAAAATACCCAACTCAGAAAACATCAAAGCAAAACTAGGAAAAAGACTTGAACAGGTACTTCATGATAGAAGATGAATAAATTGTCAGTAAACACATGAAAAGTTGCTCAATACAAAGAAGACTGGAGAGTATCAAAGGCACAAAGAAACTATTCAGTTGAAATGACTAAATGTCCAAGTGAACTCCAGCCTTTACAACCCGGAGTCCAGAACTAGAACCACTTCTGACTGCTCTGAAAGGGACCACAGCAGGAGGTCCTGGATAGAGTGGGAGAAAATGTGGAACAGAACTCAAAATCCTACAAATAAATAAAAAGATCACGATTCATGGTCTAACAGAGACTGGTAGGACCCCTTCAGAGAGCCTTGAACTGAATTCAACTTTCCACCAAATAGTCAAGTCTGTAACATGAGTTACAACGTGGAGGTACACACTCCCTAAAGTGTCAAACGTAGGGGAGTCAAAAGGGCAGCATTTTCCCTGGAATAAAGCTCAGAAGAAGGGATAGAAGGATGAAAGGAAATGGTAAAGTTAGGGAGGAAATGGGAAGAGTGCTGTGACATTTTAGGGATTGCAATCAATATCACAAAACAAAAGTATATTTTTGAATGGGGAAACCAATTTGCTCTGTAAACTTTCACACTAAACCAAAAAATGTTGCTCAATATCTTTTGACATTAGAGAAATGTAAGTTAAAAGCACAATTAGGCATTATTTCATAGCTACTAGAATGTCTACAATTCAAAAGACTGACAACACCAAATGTGGGCAAATATATAAAGCAATAAGAATTTTATTACATTGTTGAGTATTTGTGGTAATTGATAGTTAGCTGAAAAAAGTTTTGTATTGCTTATCTTGAGACTTATCAAAAGTGCTCTGGGTCATAATGTTACAGCACACTGCAATCACAGTGCTACTTTTTAAAAGTCCAAAATGCTTCCATGTCTCTTTTGATGATTTTCACACAATTCAATAACAAAGGAGGCATGGAAAAAATATTTTTACCAGATGTTATCCTCAAAAAAAAAAAAAAAAAATCTTTTGCCAAAAAGCCTTAGAATCTTAGAAGTTACATGTATTATATTTGTCATATTTCTGTACTCTGCCAAGAAAGAGATATATATATCCAAAGTTGAGATTTTTTTTTTACCTTTAATCCCAACACTATCTAATAATACACAAACACAATTGGTCATGGGGAAAAGAAGTTTAAGATACTTACCTTAGTTTCTTTTCCTCACTGCAATTTGGAAACAAGAATGAAAGAAAAAAAAAAAAAAAAAAAACTTGTTCAGGTAGACCAAGAAGTCAATTCTGATTTCATTTTAAAATTGAGCAATTTTAAGGGACTGAAGATCGCAACACTAGCAAGAGTGATTTTAATCAACAATATGCTCTGGTAGATGCTGGTTGCTCTTTTTTACGTGCCATCAAGTTAGTTCTGACACATAGCAGTGCTGTATTGGTATCCCTAGGAGGGGCTGGTGAGTTTGAACTGCTGACCTTACAGGTAGCAGCCCATATTAGAACTTCAGCTGATGCTTACATTCTTTTTAAGAGAGACAGAAGTGAAAGTGTTCTAATTTTGAACACACACTTTTCCTGAACCAAACCACAGCTTTAATAGTATGTAAATGTTAGCTTTTCTAATATGCATATTTGTACAAGTCACAAAGCTAAAATACTGTATTGAAAGCATCTGTTTGGCTGGTCTGTCAAACATTTCATTCATAGCACAAGTGTTTCATAACTAACCAGTTATATACTTTCTTCATAAATTATATCTTGCTTTAATCCTCATCCAACTTGAAGAAAAGCAATATATAATTCTTGAACTAAAATAAGCCAAAGCTATTAGTGTGTGACCAATTTTAGCTACAAGAATAAAAAGAATAATGTAACCCAGTATTGATAATAGGGACGGAGCAGAAACTTCTCATACACTGATAGAAGGTAAATTTGGCATTATCTTCCAAAGGCTGAAAACTGGTAAATTCTTAGACCTAACAATTTTACTTCTGGGACTTTTTCCTGAAAAATAGAGAAAAGTATGCATAAAATATATGTATATACATATAAAATATATGTATATGTTTGTAGTGTTGTTGTTAAGTGCTGTCAAGTCAGTTCCAACTCAAAGCAATAGTTCTGTTTATGATAGTTCAAAATTAGAATGCCAACAGCTAATATTAATTAATAATAATAATAGTAATACATGATTTGGCAAAATTGTTGTTGCTGTTGTTGAATGCCATGGAGTAGGTTCCAACTCACAGAAACCCTGTATAGGGTTTCCAAGAAGCAGCTGGTGGGTTTGAACTGTCAACCCTGTGGTTCCCAGTCCAGTGCTGATCCTATAGCACACACACCAGGAATCTATTTTGTGACATACTGCTTTAAATTTAGATGGAAAACTTGTTAGTAACACAGAGGAATTTTAACTATAATAAAACACACCCACATGCAAAGTATATAACCAAACTTGAGAGAGAAAGAGATGATAAAAGAAAAGGAACAAAGAGGGACCAGAGATGAAAAGAGGAGTAAGGAAGAAAGCGTGTTTCCCTGGTGTAAGAAATGTGCCTTAAAGCCAGAGCAGTATACAGAGGTTAATAGGCTAATGCCAGAGCAGCTTTAAGTAGGATTTGGATAGAGATCCAAACTTCTGGGGACTAAAGTTTAAATTATTATTTGGAAACTGAACATTTCTGTTCTGTTTTGCACAACCCCAGAGCAATGCATGGGGGTTTATATCAACATGAAACTGAGATTTATTAAGTGTTACACAGTTGAATAACAGGTGCTAGAAAAATATTCTCCTCCAGCTCAGAGACAGAACACAGGAGCTTGAAATATCTTGAAGCTAAGGATCAAAAAAAAGTCCCTTAAGACATGAAAATTTCTGGTGGTAGCATCTTAACTAACCAAGCCAAGGCAATCTAAATCCTTAAATGAGTAGTTAGCCACAAAAGTAATCTAGAACTCACAAGACCTGTATGGAAACGGAGAGGGGAAAAAAATCTGAAAACGAAAAACGAAACACATAGGGACATTTGCAAAAACCCAGGACACCCAGAATTCTGACAGGAAGTGAAAACCTAGATAAAGATAAGCCAAAAAATGAACATACAAAAAACAAACTCAGTTTAAAAACTGACCTCAAATGAATTAGAGTTAATAGAACAGTTTAAAGACTAAATAAACTATAAATAAGACTAACTAAAGACACAATGAGAAAATAGTTCATTATAAAACTGAGTTTTTAAAGAACCAAATGCAACTTTAGGAAATTCAGATACAATAACTGACATTAAATTCATGAAACTGACTTGTATGAAGTGTTCAGGAATGAAGATTTCTGATGATTGAAACTTCTTTTTAAATACATCAGAAGCATAAGATGAAATGGCAAAGGGGAGCCTTTACATAAATAAGTAAACCAAAAATTCAGTATGAAATCCACCTGGTGGGCAAACACATCATTACAAATCTTTCACCTTTCCTGCAGGTTTAACCATTTTAATTATAAATAATGGGGGAAACCTATTGAATGAATTGTGTATGTATTACACTAGACACCCTTGTCATCATACTGTACCAAGAACAGCTAATACTTTCACTGGTATAGTGCTTACATTGTGCTAAGCATTTAAAACTAATATTTTACATATATTAAGTAATTTAATTCTTCTGACAATGCAATAATGCAAGCACTATCATTATCCCTTTGACAGGTTATGAAACAGAGACACAGAGTGATTAAGTTATTTGCTATGGTCACACCAGCTAATAAATAGTAGAATTGAGATTTGAACCTAAATAATCTCATCTTCAATTTCTCTTAATCATTAAACTACAAGAACCAAAAGTTAACGAACTGAAAATAAACTTAAGAAGGCATTTAAATGCAGCAGCAGCAAAAAAAAATGATGCAGAGGTGAAAAGTATTAAATAGCGGTTAAGAGACAGGGGAAATAGAATGAGAAGGTTTTAAGACTATCAAGAAAAGAAGTTAAAATAAAGACAAGGGACCAGAATATTTCTTATACACCATCACTGCACAAACCAATAAAAGATAAAATATAGGAATAATTGAACTCAAAAATAACAAATGGGGTGAAAAAAATGTGCAAAGTAATTGTTTATCAAAAATAATATACAAGACTGAAACTCAAAGGGAACACATGAGCAGGCATGTAAGCTTGCTGGTGACCACACTGGTCTACTGGCGAGTGAAAGAGGAGGAAAGGCAGCAATGAAGAAACAGTCCATAGACTCTTGTTGACCTGGAGATGAGAGAGAAGAGGAAGAGATGGTTGGTCCAAAGTGTGGTGAGACCTGGGGACTCCAGAGCCCATGGAAGGACATAACCACAGTGGGCTAGAGCTGAGAGTGAAGCATCCAGCTGATATGAAGTGAGGGAGATGCACAAGAACATCCAAAGTTGCAGACACAACGCATCTGACCTAGACTTGATGGCTTGATAATTGGAACTTGACTAGAGGAA
>NW_006408524.1:31880424-31881544 GCF_000296735.1 Chrysochloris asiatica
CTATGGGTCAGAACCGACTCGACGGCACTTAACAACAACAACATGCACTTAAAGGATTACTACTTGGGCATATTTTTTTGTGTGTAGATTTGAGGTATATGCATATTTGTGACACGAAAAAACATAGATGATATAAGGAGTGAAAATATACAGTAACAACATGGAAAGTAAATTGATACTTTATAATATATATGTATATACTTATCTATGTAACCACCACTTGTCTGTCAGTTTGTCATACTGTGGTGGCTTGTGAGTTACTGTGATTCTGGAAACTATTCCAAGGGTATTTTAAATATTAGCAGGATAATCCATGTTGGACAGGTTTCAGATGAGCTTCCAAACAAAGACAGACTAGGAAGTAGGAGTGACGAACTAGTTCCGAGTATTTAGTCACTGAAAACCTTATGAATAACAGAGAAACACTGTCAGATATAGTGCTGAAAAATGAGCCCCACAGGTTGGAAAGCACTCAAAATGTGACTGGGAAAGAGCTGCCTCCTCAAAGTAGAGTTGACCGTGATGAAGCAAATGGAGTAAAGCCTGTGGGAGAGTAAAGCCCACGGGACCTTCATTTGCTGATGGGTCACAATTCAAAATGAAGAGAAACAGCTGTCAACATCCACTGAAAATTAGAACATGGAATGTATGAAGTATGAATCTAGGAAAATTAGGAATTGTAAAAAAGGTAACAGAATGCATAAACTTGATTATCTTAGGAATGTGTAAGCATTTGTGAGCTGAAATGGACTGGTATTGGCTATTTTGAATCTAATGACCACATGGTTTACTATGCGGGAACGACTAATTGAAGAGGAATGGTGTTGCATTCACTGTCAAAAAGAACATATCCAGATCAGTCATGAGGTACAACGCTGTCTGTGATGGGATACTATCCATGTGCCTACAGGGAAGACCAGTTAATACCACTATTATTCAAATTTACGCACCAACCAATTAAGCCAGTGAAGATGAAATAGAAGAATTCTAACAACTTCTTCAATTTGAAATTGATCAAACATGCAATTAAGATGTGTTGACCATTACTGGTAATTGGAATGCAAAGGTTGGAAACAAAGAGAAAGGATCAGTAGTTGGAAAATATGGCCTTGGTGATAGA
>NW_006408524.1:31881644-31908524 GCF_000296735.1 Chrysochloris asiatica
GATTTGTTCATTTCAAATACTACCTTCTTTAGACAGCATAGGAGATGAATATACACATGGACCTCACCAGATAGAATACACAGAAATCAAATTGACTACATCTGTGGAAAAAGACGATGGAAAAGCTCCATATCATCTGCCAGGGGAAGACTGTAGAACAGACCATCAATTACTCATATGCAAATTCGAACTGAAGCTGAAGAAAATGAAAACAAGTCCACAAGAGCCAAAATATGACCTTGAATATATCCCACCTAAATTTAGAAATCATCTGAAGAACAGATTCGATACATTAAACACTAAAAACCCAAAACCAGAAGAGTTGTGGGATGACATCAAGAACATTATAAATGAAGAAAGCAAAAAGTCATGAAAAGATCAAAATGGATGTCAGAAGACACTGAAACTTGCTCTCCAGCGTAGAGAAGCTAAAGCAAATGGAAGAAATGAGGAGATACAAGAGCTGAACAGACAATTTCAAAGGTCAGCTCAAGATGACAAAGTCAAATATTACAACAACAAAATGTGCAAAGATCTGGAGTCAAAAAGCCAAAAGGGAAGAACACACTCAGCATTTCTCTAGCTGGGGGAACTAAAGAAAAAAAATCAAGCCTCGACTTTCATTATTGAAGTATTCTCTGGGCACATTATCGAATGATGCTGAAAGCATCAAAAGAAGATGGAAGGAATACACACAGTCACTATACCAAAAGGAAATGGTTGATGTTCAACTGTTTCAAGAGGTAGCATATGATCAAGAGCCAATGACACTGAAGGAAGAAGGGGCATTGAGGAAATTGGCAAAGAACAAGGTACCGGGAATTGATGGAATACAAACTGAAAACTTTTAATAAAGTGAGGTGGCACTGAAGGCACTCATTTATGCCAAGAGATTTGGAAGACAACTATCTGGCCAACTGATCCGTATTTGTGCCTATTCCAAAGAGAGGTGACCCAATGGAATGCAGAAATCATAGGACATTATCTTTGATGTCCCTTGTAAGTAAAGTTTTACTAAAGGTAATACATAAACAGCTGCAAGCATACACTGACAGAAAACTTCCAGAGGTTCAAGCTGGGTTCAGAAGAGGAGGATATGGAACAACGGATATCATTGTTGATGTCCAATGGATCTTGCCTGAAAGCAGAGAATACCAGAAAGATGTTTACCTGTGTTTTATTGATGACGCAAAGGATTTCGATTGTGTGGATCATGACAAGCCATGGGTGACATTGCAAAGTATGAGTATTCTGGAACACTTGATTGTGCTCATTAGGACTCTGTACATGGACCAAGAGGCAGTTATTCAAACAGAACATAGAACACTGAATAGTTTAAAATTAAAAAAGGTGTATGACAGGGTTGTATTCTTTCACCATACTTATTCAACCTGTATGTTGAACAAATAATCTGAGAAGCTGCATTTTATGAAGAAAAATGTGGCATCAGAATTGGAGGGAGACTCAGTAACAACCTGCGACATGCAGATGATACAACCTTGCTTGCTGAAAGTGAAGAAGACTTAAAATACTTACTGATGAAGATCAAAGAACACAGCCTTCATTATGAGTTGCACCTCAATGTCAAAAAAACAAGAATCCTCACCACTGGACCAATAAACAGCATTCTTATCAACGGAGAAAAGATTGAAGTTGTCAAGGACGTCATTCTTCTTGGATTAACCATCAACACTCATGGAAGCAGCAGTCAAGAAATCAAATGACGCATTGCATTAGGCAAATCAGCTGTACAAGACCTTTTTTTTAAGTATTGAAGAGCAAAGATGTCAGCTTGAAGACTAAGGTGACCCAAGCCATGTATTTTCAATAACCTTATATGCATGCAAAAGCTGGACATGAATAAGGAAGACCATAGAAGAATTGATGCTCTTGAGTTATGGTGTTGGAGGAGAATACTGAAACAGATCTGTGTTGGAAGAAGTGCAGCCAGAGTGCTCCTTGGATGCCAGGATGACCAAATTTCATCTCTCATACTTTGGACATATTGTCAGGAGGGACCAGTCGCTGGAGGAGGACATCATGTTTCATAAGGTGGAGGGTCAGAGAAGAAGAGGAAGACCTCAGTGAGATGGACTGGCAAAGTGGCAGCATAAAGGGGCTCAAGTGTGGCAACAATTGTGAGGTTGACCCATGACTGGGCAGTGTTTAGTTGTGTTGTGCATAGGGTTGCTATGAGTCAGTACTGACTCGGTGGCACCTAACAACAGCATCATCTATGTAAGCATCCACATAAATACATATATACTTGTGAGGTATATGTAACGTTGTTATTGTTAAGCACCATCGAGTCAGTTCTGGCCAGAATGACCCTGTATAGGATTTCTGCAGAGCAACTGGTGAGTTATACATATTTCTATGTATGTAAGGAGTCCTGGTGTGGCACTGTGTTTTAATGAACTGGATTGCAAAGTTGGTCTGAACCTCAGGTCAGCCATTCAAGATCATCAGCCGCTCCTTGGAAATCCTATTCAGGGTTGTTATGGGTCAGAATCGACTTGATAGCACTTAACAATAACAACAAATATGTATATATAAATCTATATTCATAAAAAAGATAGCTAGAAAGGAGACAACAGATTGATGGAGCACTTTTGATGTTTATAACGTATATCAAAATGTGAGAATTAATTGTATAGATTTAATTTTTAAAAATAACAAATTTCTTTCTGTATTTTCTTCTTCTGTTTTAACAACAAATAATTAAGAAATCATGGAATTTAAAATAGTAAAGTTGCTATGAGAAATATTCATAGAATTTTTTTTTACCATTCAAAGCAATATAATCTTCTCATAATAGCTAAAATGATGAATTGTTGTTGTTAAGTGCTGTTAAGTCAGTTCTGACTCATAGTGACCCTGTATAGATTTCTGAGGCTATAAATCTTTGCTAAATCAGAAAGCCTCATCTTTCTCCCATGGAGCAGCTGGTGGGCTCAAACCACTGACTTTGTGATTAGTAGTCCAGTGATTTTCCTACAGTACTACTGTGCTCTCAAAATGATGAGTAAATTATCATTGTAATGAAACAAGGTGTACAATTTGTTGAACGTAAAACTGATGAGCTGCCCTGTAAACTTTCACTGAATTCACAAAAACTTTAAAAAAAAAAAAAAAAAAAAGGATGAATGAAGAGAGAAAACCAGAAGTAAAACAAGTAAAAATATGTTTGTTGAAAGATTTAAGTTTGAACTGTGATTGATAACTGCTAAATATTGAGAATGTTCTTTATTGTAATAACTATTTTAAATATTCTCACTAAAAATCCTTACAAAACTCATCAAATGTAATAGTGCAAATATTATCAATAAATTAACTGACCAGAAAGATGCTTTTTTAAGAAAAACATAAAATCAATTTATTATATTATGTGAAAAATAAGAAAAAATATATAATTCATATTACTTCAGGTATTTATGCCCATGAAAATTAACGCAACTAGTTAGCCTCCTCATCCAAGTGGCAATGACTAGAATTTTAGAGAAACATCCTAGGAAGAAACTAGCCAGCGACCTCTAAATTAGTACTGCAAGTCCACTAAATAGAAATCAGCCGCCCATTCTCCTAAGGATGTAAAGTTGTGAAGAACATTTTGTTCATCAATAGTAAACATACAAAACTTCTTCAATTAACATAAATACAGTTGGTTGGAAACTAAGATTAAAAGAGCAAAATTAAACAAATCAGCATATTAAAAATTTTTTAATTCTTGAATGTATTAACAATACAAGTGTCCTTTGCTTTCTGAATCTATCTGATTTCTGAAGTATTAAATAAAAAGTACTGTCTGAGCAGGAAAGGAGCTCCAGAAAGCAGGCTGAATTCAGTGCCAGGGAGAGGGGGCTGGCCCTGCCAGTTTCACTTACAAATTGTGTGACACTGAATCAGTCAGCATAATATCTCTGGATTCACGTTTTAGCCACTGAAAACAAGTAATATAGACAAACTAATTTTTAAAGTCCTATTCTAGTTGGATATTTTCTGAATCTGTAAGTCAAGAGAAAAACATTTTCTTTGCACCATTCCACAGCATACCTGAAAGATGAGCAGGAGGCGTACATGGAGGACACCATGTACCTGGGATGAATTTAGTGAAATTCTAACTAGACTAGTTTCCAAAACTGTTCAACTCTTGTTTATAATGAGCAGTCAACCCAAATATATATAAAAAATATGTATTTGCCTTTGTTGCATAACCCTGTACCTTTTTGGAATCATGCAAATGTAGAAAATGTGCACATATTTCTAATAAATGCATGATCAGCCCAGATGGGGATTCTTGCACAGAAGGAAAGAAATGGGCACAGTACAGTCCCTATGTAAGAGTGAAAGACTGGAGACTAAGAGATAATGTGCATACTGACAAACTGAAAAACCAGTAATAGAAACTAGAATTGTGATCACCCAAATGCAGAAAAGTTAAACAATTGATGGGCCAAATCATCCTGGTATAGAGCATTTCCCGTGAAGATATTCCATAAATAATTGTGAAGGAAGGAAGTTTACCTCTTCACGGTCCTTCAAGTGTTGAGATCATAAGTTTATAAAATACCTGTTTTTTATGGAAATCCTTGAGTGCTGTTTCATAGCCTTCTTCCAGTCGGCTGAAGGCAATTCCTACGTCTGTAGTCCACCATATTTGTGAGCTAGTTAGTGCAACTTGAGCTGGGAAATCAAAAATCCACAGTTCCCTAGGCTTTTCCTCGTAGGCTGCTATGGCTTCTGTGATAGAATGCCGCACTGTGTTCTGCATGGTCAGCTCGAGCTGCAGAAGCCACATCTCCACCTTTCAAAGCAAATTGACACATTACAGCATGGGCTTAACAAAAGAGGAGAGATCATTCATCTACTACTGCTTTGGGAATTGATTTTAAGTTCATATGCAAGGGCCCTAGTAGTACAGCAGTTAAGGACATGGCTGCTAACCAAAAGCTTAGTAGTTTGAGCAACTCAGTGGTTCCATGAGAAGAATGCCTGGAAATCTACCTCCATCAAGACTAGAGTATAGAAAACATGATGGGGTCATTCTACTCTGTCACATGGCATCATGGTTGAGTTAGAATCAACTTGATGGCATCTAACAACAACAAATAAACTAGAAGAGGGATAACTCAATGGTAGGAGCCGAAAAGTTGACTAAGTCTTTTTGTACATGAACCTGTCTTCATATTACTCATCTTATATTTCTTTCTAGGTGACTGATAACATTCCACACTTTAAAAAGAGGAATACTAACTATTTTTTTTATAATTTTTCTTCAAATTTGAAGATAAGGGGGAGGGAATTCTAGACCAAGATATTTCTAGCAATACCCAACATCTTGATAAAAACAAACATCAGAGCTCAATATAGAGATACAAGTAATATTCTAGAGCTTTAGGGATAATGGGCAATTAATTTCAATACACTGCTGCTGTTAAGTGCTGTTGAGTCGGTTCTGACCCATAGCGACCCTATATAGGGTTTTCATGGAGTATCTGGTGAGCTTGAACCACTGACCTTGTGGTTCAAACTGACTTTGCAGTCCAATACATTAATCTGCAGGACCACACCAGGACTCCATATGTGTGTGTGCGTGTATGTGTATATATATATATATATATATATACACACACATATACGTATACCTATATATACATAAGGAGCTCTGGTAGTATAGTGGTTACGAATCGGGCTGTGAACCACAAGGTCAGCAGTTCGAAACTACCAGCTGCTCTGCAGGAGAAAGATGATGCCTTCTGCTCCCGTAAAGATTTACAGCCTCGGAAACCCTGTTCAGGGTCCCAATGGGTTGGAACCGACTTGATGACATTTAACAACAACAACATGTATATATAAAATACAAATATGTAATACACATCTATATATGCATCTTTTGATAATTTCTATATCTTTTGATAATTTCTATATCTATATATATTTCTATATAGATAATATCTATATATATCTCTTTTGATAATTTCTAAATCCACCAAAACATTTTATCTAAAATCATATTTCTTAGTAGTAAGAAAAGTGTTTTCAACAAGTATCTTAATTATCTTCCCTACTGGCTCTCATCTTTTCACTTGTCAGAAATTAGACAGCAGGAGAGGATAAGAGATAGGGCAACTGCTGACTTGTGAAAATTAATCTTCTTTTTAAAATTCATTGCAAGTCTATTTTCTCCAACAAATACACTTCAGCTAGCTTTTTAAAGCTATTCAAATATGCTTTGTTTTATTTACCCATAGAGCTGTATATTTTCCTGCAGAATATTACATAACTGATCCACACACATACACACATAACAGTCTGGAAATAATTGACCACAGCAGTATAAAAACATGACTATAATAAATAAATTCCAAGCACCACATGATATATTGCAGGCACTCTATCTGATTTCTCTCCCTGAACATGGCAACTGCAACCCTGCACTTCTTCTCTTGAGAACTTGAGTTAATGAGCTGACATCCTTCCTCCCTGAAAGAAAAAACAAAGCACTGCACGACAATGGTGCCAGCACCTCTTAGTAAAAGCCTCTTGCTCTGAACTCACAGTTGTGCTTTGTTAACAAGCACGAGAGTTCAGGGCCCTGATTTAAGTTTAGTCCTGAACTCTATTTAGTCACGAATACAACTCTCACTCTCACCAGACCTCTCATCATTTGAGCATCTTTTGAGTTTTCAATATGATCACCTGTCCTCAAGAACTTTGCAGTCCATTTGGGAAAACCAAACACATGTCTAAGTTGACACATTAGATCATTTTCAGGTAATTATGCCACCAACTGCAATTTAACTCAGTGTGATTTCAGAACTAAGCTCTGATGATGACTTGGATCCCTCTTCTTGGTGTTTCATAACCTTCTGCACAGAGCATTGTCTATTAATGACCACAGTCCATGATCACTGATTATGAATATATCCATCCCAAGTACAGGGACTGTGTCTTATTCATTTATGGAGCCCCAAAGTCTACCTAACTTGGCACTGATGCACAATAGATACTCAACAAACATTTGAAGAATAAAATACAAATGGTCTAAATTAGAAGGATAAGCACTGGGCTGTAAAGTCAGTATGAACCACAATTTGGTAGTTCAAACCCACCAGCATCTCCTTGGAAACCCTATTCAGGGTTGCTGTGAGTCAGAATAGATTCAATGGCACTTAACAGCAACAACAATGCTCATTAAAGTGCAGAAAAAGAAAAGAAAAAAAAAACAAAAACAAAAAAAACACCTAAACTAAAAGCAAAACAAAACAAAGTAAATTAGAGGGTGAATGTGGTATATGCTCACTACTTGAGCATAAGTTGTTTATATAGAATAAATTAGAGCACTATAAAAACTTTCCATATCAAAGGTTCCTTCTGGTGACAACCACATCTGTCAATTGAACTAGTGTGCTCCAGGCATCACGCCAGTCAGCCAGCAATCTGCTGGGGTGGGAGCAGACAGCAACACACTTTTGTCAAGATAGTTTATGGTGACTTTTTCTAATCCTTGTAATAATATCCTAAAAAGCCCAAGAGATCAAAAAATATATTTTAATCAAAGTATTCCACCATCTGCTTCCCCTTCATTTGGCAGGATTTCTATGATACAATATTAAAAACCAACAGAGAGGAGTAAAGCAAACCCCAGCAAAAAGATTGCAATCACATTTCTGAAAGGCACACTTTAAGGAACCCCCTGCCCCAGCCCCAGAGGTTCTGTAACAGGCACTAATGCCTCAGTTAATCTCTGGATTAACCCAAGCTATACCTTCATAAAGAGATGAAATTACTCAAAACCATCCAGATATACCAAAAGCTCATTTATAAATCATCATGAGCCATGCTTGTGGGTGACTGTTAAGAAGAAATTTGAACTGTTTGACTGTGAGAAAAGAGATATGCTAACTTAACTGTCTCTGCACAGAATAGAGTATGTGACATCAGCTGAGAAGACCCCATCAACTTGATTTATGTGTACTCACTTTAACCACTCACTCTGGAATACTGAACCACAAAGCCCGTGTAAAGCATGCTTTATACCTGGAGGGTGCTTCATCCTGATCCTTTCCTGCACTCTCTCAGAGTGGGGGACAACAGAGCATGCTACGTAAATGGCTCAGCCACTGGGTTGCACTTGTTACTAATTCTGGGGTCCAGTCAATCAATCTGTGACAGTCCCTTCTGTCTAGTTCACCTTTTAGCATCTCTAAGACCTGTCTGGATGCCAAAGGCAAATGAACAGAAATGGGGAAACCTAACAGAGTAGCTTTCTGTCATACTGGATACAAGTAACCAGGAATCTTCGAGCACAAAGCTAAACAGAGCCTGACTTGTTATGAGATGAGTTGTTCTTGTTCAATTTTTAAAATACCCTGAAAGTATTCTTTGAAGACAGAAAACGTCACTGTCAAATCTTACATGGCCTATGCATGCACACTCCGCTTGAAATGGGACATACTCCTTTTCTTTGCTGTGCATTCCAATGGCTCTGTGGGCCGACACGTTCTGATGGTCTTCAAACTGAAGATTTGCAATGCTATCAAAGAGCTTGGCAAGGTGGCGCGTTACCTAAGGCACAATAATTAGAAAAGATAAAGGCATTTCTGACCGTAGATACATTCTGAGAATCTAGGAATGACCTGGTAATCTAGGGAGCCCTGGTGTGGTGCTGCAGGTTCATGTGCTGGTAGGAGAGGTCAGCAGTTCAAGCTCACCAGCTGTTCCTGGGAAACCCTATACAGGGTCACTATGGGTTGGAACCAACTTGACGGCACTTAACAACAGGGATGATGATATTTAAATTTATAAAATTTACTTTGTATGGTTATAGGGTTGTCTCTAAATGTATCCCCTCGAGATGAATCCCTTCTAAAATTCCAGAATTTGAAGTGGACTTGATAGAGAAGTGTTCCATCATTACTTCTCAGGTTGTGAATGCTTACCATGTAAAGCTATCTATTTTCTGCTTGATGACTGTAGGCTTGCCATATTTCTCCACATTATCATCCTGCTGAGAATTCTCTAATCAAGATTTTTTTTTAAAAAATTCAGGTTACATTATTAACCTGTGCAATAAAATAAGTCCCGGTTTGGTGCTGTAGGATAAGCACTGGACTGCTAGCCACAGGTTGGTGGTTCAAACCCACCAGCTGCTCTTTGGAAAAACTATACAGGGTCACTGAGAGTCAGCACAGCAGTTAGCAAGAACAATAAGAAGATCAGTTAAAAGGCCTGAAACAGCATTACAAATTAGACATAATTTCACTCTTTTGTTGGGTCTAGCATATAGTGACTTGTTTGATACTATGTGAGCCCCACTGCAACCCTATTGCATAAGAAAGGGAAAATATCAGTTTTCATTTATAAGGCAATTGAAGCTAGATCATTAGATGACTTTCTCCTAAACTGACATAATTAAAAGTGGCTGTTAGATTTTGCACCTGCAATTTCAGGCCATCTCTACAAATGAGGAATATCATTGCTGATGTCCGATGGATCTTGGCTGAAAACAGAGAATATTAGAAAGATGTTTACCTGTGCTTTATTGACTACACAAAGTCTTTCGATTGCGTGGATCATGACAAGCTATGGACAACATTGCAAAGTATGAGAACACTTGTGCTCATGAGGAATCTGTGCATGGACCAAGAGGCAGTTATTCAAACAGAACATGGGAACACTGAATGGTTTAAAATTTAAAAAGGTGTGCCACAGGGTTGTATTCTTTCACCATACTTATTCAACCTGTATACTGAGCAACTAATCCGAGAAGCTGGTTTATATGAAGAAAAACATGGCATCAGGATTGGAGGAAGACTCAGTAACAACCTGCGATATGCAGATGATACAACCCTGCTTGCTGAAAGTGAACAGGATTTAAAATATTTCCTGATGAAGATCAAAGAGCACAGCCTTCGGTATGGATTACATCTCAACGTAAAGAAAACAAAAATCTTCACCACTGGACCAATAAACAACATTCTTATCAACAGAGAAAAATTTGAAGTTGTCAAGGACTTCATTCTTCTTGTATCAACCATCAACACTCATGGAAGCAGCAGCCAAGAAATCAAATGACATATTGCATTAGGCAAATCAGCTGCACAAGACCTTTTTTAAAGTATTGAAGAGCAAAGAAGTCAGCTTGAAGACTAAGGTGCGCCTGACCCAAGCCATGGTATTTTCAATAACCTCATATGCATGCGAAAGCTGGACAGTGAATAAGGAAGACTATAGAAGAATTGATGCTTTTGAGTTATGGTGTTGGAGGAGAATATTGAAAGTGCCAGAGGCTGCCAAAAGAACCAACAGATCTGTGTTGGAAGAAGTGCAGCCAGAGTGCTCCTTGGAGGCCAGGATGACCAAACTTCGTCTCTCATACTTTAGACATAATATCAGAAGGGACCAATTGCTGGAGAAGAACATCATGTTTGGTAAGGTGGAGGGTCAGAGAAAAAGCAAGATTCCCAGCGAGATGGATTGGCAAAGCGGCAGCATCAACGGGCTCAAGCATGGCAACAATAGTGAGGTTTGGCCCAGGATCGGGCTGTGTTTTGTTCTGCTGTGCATAGGTCACTAAAGGTCAGTACCAACTCGATGGCACCAAACAACAACAACTACAATGTTCAAATTTTTCTGCCATTATAACATCTTGTATCCTAAATGTTGAATTTGTTAAAGGAAACCCCCAGTAAAAACGTAAAACTGAAATACAAAACATGAGCATCTACTCTGCAAGAGGCAGGTTTGGAGAATGAAGTCTGTTTGGCCTCTAAACTGGGTCTGAAATTACCCACAATTATCTAACCAGTCGTGGCAGCACCCACTAGGATATGCTTTGTCACCTATAAGCTTTGCCCTAAGAGTTGGCCAGGAGGAGAAGAGAAGATGTGCTTTCTGTAGGTAGACCCAACCAATAAGAAAAAGGAGGATGACCTTCAGCAAGCTAAGTCGATACATGCTTTGAGGTGGACTGAGTAAAGGCAGAGAGTAGCCCAGAGAAAGTATCTGCAGTTGGAAGAAGCAATCCCTTACCAAAACAGAACAAAAACTAGTTGTTGTCAACTAGATCTAACAACTCATGACAATCCTGTACGTATCAGATTAGAACAAGTCTTCATAGGATTTTCAATGACTGAGTTTTTTGGAAGTGAATCTCCAGGCCTTCTTTCCCTCCTCACACCTGGAGCAAATTAAAGCTGCTGAGAACCAGAAGCCTGTGTGTAGTACGTATTCCTTCTATTTCCAGGAGAGTGGCTCTGTCTCTGTTAACAGATTTTTCTTCAATTGCAGAGCAACTGGACTTGAAACTAAAGGGACAGCTGCTTCTAGAGCTGAGCTAATTTCTGGGGCAAGTAAATCAATGGCAGAAGCAATAGTAAGTAACCTGCCTGCATTTCCTTCAGAACAAGACCAATGTCAACATGAGTAAGGAACAACTTGAGGGTGATTTAATCTTGGAAGCTTTCAGCTTTCAGCTTTTTGCTGTATTTGCAGTTTTGTATTAAAATCACAGAAAGAACTCTTCTGAGTTTGAAACAGATAAGATTTTGAGGCTTTCAGTTTCTTTAAGCATAGACAGAATGGTAACAAACTGATCACCGCCTGGCTTTTCATATTCTCCTCCATCTCTGTACATTGCCCCAAAGACATTTATTGCAGGAAGTATCTCCAATAATCTAACAATTCACTGTCACAACTGAAGCAGCCAGGAAGAGCACAGATGTTGAATGGCTTCTACTGTGTAACAGGCCTAGATGATATCCAGATGAAAAGCTGCAATATGAATGAGACCTCAACATCATCCACCCTCACACATTATTGCTTTGGTGAGAACATAGTTTCAAAAGAACTTCTGGTTCTGTAATCAATCAGGGCCCAGGAGAGGTAAGTCTAGTGGCTTGCAGTTCTTAGACACTACTTGTTTGAAGTCAGATGTTCTCATATCTAGTCTTCTCTCGATTAAATGCTTCTGCCGAATTAACCTATTTTTAACTAATATGGAGCCCTGTTGCCCTCAAATTTGTTTCATTTCCAATTAGGTCTCTTTGTATTTGTTAACATGAAATTAAGCTTCCTTCATCCTAGCGATCTATTTGACAACTAAAAGGGCTACATACAAAACTAACATGTCATGTTGGTGGTGTTGTTAATTAATGTCTAGCCAATTTCTATTCACAACCAATTTCTCTGTGACAGACTAGAACTCATCCAGAGGGTTTCCAGGTTGTACTCTGTAAGAAAGCAAATTGCTAGAGCTTTCTCCTCCAGAGCCATGTTATGCTTTGAACTATCAACCCTTGGGTTAGCAGATGAATATGTAACTATTGCATCACCAGGGCATTTTAATGTCATAGAGTCCTCTTTCTTATTCTATTTAAGGAGCTCTGGTAGCGTAGTGGTTACGAATCGGGCTGCGAACCTTAAGGTCAGTGGTTCAAAACTACCAGCCGCTCTGTGGGAGAAAGATGAGGCTTTCTACTCCCGTAAGGATTTACACCCTCGGAAACCCTGTACAGGGTCGCTATGGGTCGGCTCCGACTCGAAGGCACTTAACAACAACAACAACAATTCTGTTATTATTCTGTTTCTTTCTCAAGGAATAGAATGGATTATAACTCTTTTCAAATTTTATAAAAGGTGAGCAACAAAAATGGAAATGCTGCTCCCTCAGTTTACAATAAATGAGCACATTTTAAAAATGACTATGCAAGCTAAACTCAGGTTAAATGTCTTAATAACCCGTGAGGAAAATGATGATTATGTTGTGACTTTCTGATTTTCTCCTCAAAACACTATAAACTTTCTTTTCATTTCTTAACTTTTTAATGTGAATTGAGTGAAGGTTTACAGAGCAAATCATAAGTCTGTAGTTGTTAAATGATGTTGAGTCAGCTCTAACTTACAGTGAGTGACCTGATACAGTTTCTGAAGCTGTAAATCTTCACAGGAACAGAAAGCCTCATCTCTCTTCCTTGGAGTAGCTGGTGGACATGAATCGCCGACCTTAGGGCTAGCAGTCCAGTACTTATCTTACAGAATCATAGCGCTCCCTTTTAAAAACATTTTATTCTGAATTGAGTGAAGGTTTACAGAGCAGATCATCAGTTTTATGCCCAACAAATCATACACTTCATTTCACCTCAGTGATTACAATCCCCTCAAGGTAACATCACTTATCCCACTGCCTCCCTGTGTTTCTTATTTCTATTCCTCCTTCTTTCCCAACCTTCTGAATTTTGTCCCTGGGTAAATACTGACCTTTTGACTTCGACTGGCTGACCATTCTATGGTGTGTAGACCTCATTAGTGTTCTTGTCCTCCCACATACCTATCTACTGCTTCGCTAAAGGGGGTGAGTTCAGTTCCAGATCTGAAGGGTGACCAGTTTTTATTTAACCAGTAAGCCTGGTCTTTTTAATGAGTATGAGTTTTATTCCACATTTCCTCTCACTCTATCCAGGACCTTTAGAAAAACATTCCTACTTTTGATTATAGAGGGAACTGATAAACATAGTAGTAAAATGAATATTTACTTAATTCACTAAAATTAATAACAGAAATATTCAGATGTATAGTGTTATATTTCTTTGCAGAAAATTTATCAAGAGTAGTTTGAACACTGCTTTCTTATCATGGTATAACTTTTGATATGGAGTAAACATCTGTTCTGTCTTAGAGAACTGTCATATGCCTTTTTTCTACTAACATGCTCAGCTGCTAACCCAAAGGCTGAACATTTGACACTGCCAGAGGAGCCTTGGAAGAAAGGCGTGGAGATCAACTTCTGACCATTCAATTGTTGAAAACCCTGTGGAGCAGTTTTTTTCTGACTCATATGAGGCCACCACCAGACAGAATTAATTTGACAAGAGTTATGTTTTGCTTTATATCTGGATCAGCTTCCAACATTTCATACTTTAAACTGGCCAGCTCAGGAACTATTTTTGAGTTTCTTTAATGTGAAAGTCTTTTGTCAATACTACTTTCTCTGGGACATTTTTATTTTTTCTACAATCACATCTCTCATCTATATCGATAATAGCACTTTCACTAAGCTCTTCTGGCTGAATGTCTTCTATAAACCCATCGGTTTTTTGTGTGTTTTATTCAAATTTCACTCCTAGCATTATCACTACTCACTTATTTGCTGTGCTTTTACCTTTGTTGGGCAATTTCCTGTTTCAATTGCCCATTTTTGTAAAATGTCATGTGGTTTTTACATCTCTTTTACTGAGAGATGAGGAAGCAACACAACTGCATGATTTATCGTCTATGTAAGAACGGAATAATGAATGTGCAGTGGCCAATCACTTACAGACATTGGAAGAAGTGATTAATTGGTTATTGATCATGATTCATACAGGTTATTTACATTGATGTTGTTGTTAAGTGCTGTCAAGTCAGATCCGAGTCATAGTAATCCTGTGAAGCATTTCTGAGGAGCAGCTGTGGGTCTGAACTACAGACCTTGTGGTTTGCAGCCTGGTGCTGATCTTACAGCACCACATCAGATTATTTACATAGTGATGTGTAATTTACACAACCACCTCACAGTTAATTGATACAACTACTCACAGTTACCATATCATGGTATTTCAAATTTGAACTGTGAGTAATTGTTTTTAGGCGATTGGTGTTATTTAACCAAACCTTGGTAACTAAAAGTCATTAATATTGAAATCATGCACCATAACAACTGCCTGTATAAGAATTTATATATATCTACCTGTGAATAAAGTAGAAAATATTCCTACATATAATTTGATAATTTAAAATACAAAACAATATAGTCATCAACTAACCTACCCCATGGACTATAGCTGCTATTTACACAGAAAACAAAGGGAAAAAAGATGAAATTACTGTGATCTATAATTACATTCTTGAACCTTGCCTCTTGCTTATATCTAATTTCATATTTGTCCATCTATCTCAACATGTTGCTACTGATGAACTGAGATACAATATACACAAAGGTCTAAAACCATGCCTGGCATGGGAAGAACCTTAGTATAATTCCCATGTATTCATTAATTCATTTGTTCATAATGGTGATAATGCTCACAATAGCAATGTATGTGAGAAAATAAGCAATGACTAAAATGTGGACAGTAAGCTCTTTTGTGGTTATCGTCCTCTAGAATAAGTTGGAAAAGGGCTCATCTTTTCTTGCACAAAAATTTGAGCCAATCTGTCAAAATGTTTCATTATATGAATGTGTCACAATTGGTGTATTCAGTCTGTATAACATTTTGGAGTCCTGGTGTGGCAGTGTAAGATAAGCAATGGGCTGCTAACCACAAGGTTAGTGGATCAAACCCACCAGTCACTTCTCAGAAACTGTACAGAGGGTAGTTTTGAGTCAGCCCCAACTCCATGGCACTTAATAACAATAGGTTTAATACCAGTCCATATAAAACTTCACTGCTTTCACAGAAAGGAAAAAAAAAGAACATATCAAGATCTGCCTTAAGTACAGCACTGTCTGTGATAAGATAATATCCATATGCCTACAAGGAAGACCTGTTAACACCACTATTATTCAAATTTATGCACCAACCACTAAACCCTGTGATGATGAAACAGAAGAACTGTACCAACTTCTTCAGTCTAAAATTGATCAAATGTGCAAACAAAATGTATTGATAATTATTGGTGATTGGAATGCAAAGGTTAGAAACAAAGAGGAAGGATCAGTAATTGGAAAATATGGCCTTAGTGAAAGAAATAATGCTGGAGATTGCATGACAGAATTTTAAAAGACCAATGACTTCTTTATTACAAATGACTTTTTTAAAACAATATACAAGATACACATAAACTTCACCAGATGGAAAGTACAGAAATCAAATTGATTACGTCTGTGGAAAGAGATGGTGGAAAAGCTCTGTATCATCAACCAAAACAAAGCCAGGGGCAGACTATGGGAAAAACCATCGATTGCTCATCTACAACCCTGAAGTGGAAGAAAATTAAAACAAGTCCGTGAGAGCAAAAATATGATCTTGAACATATCCCACCTGAATTTAGAGATCACCTCAAGAACAGATTTGACGTACTAGACACTAAACAATGAAGACCAGAAGAGTTATGGTATGACATTAAGAACATCATACAGGAACAAAGCAAAAGGTCATTAAGACTATAAGAAAGAAGCAAAAGACCAAAACAGATGTCAGAAGAAACTTGCTCTCAAGCATATAGATGCTAAAGCAAACGGAAGAAATAGGAAAGTAAAAGAGCTAAATAGAAAATTTCAAAGAGCAGCTTGAGAAGACAAAGTCAAATATTATAACAAAATTCACAATGACCTGGAGTCAGAAAACCAACAGGGAAGAACATGTTCAGCATTTCTCAAGCTGAGAGAACTGAAGAAAAAATTCAAGCCTTGACTTACAATGTTGAATGATGCAATGGGCAAAATACTGAATGATGCAGATAGCATAAAAAAAAAAAGATGAAAGGAATACACTGTACCAAAAGGAAAAATGGTTGGTGTTCAACCATTTCAAGAGGTAGCATACAATCAAGAACCAATGGTACAGAAAGAAGTCCAAGGTGCACTGAAGGCATTGGCAAAGAACAAGGCTCCAGGAATTGATGGAATGCAAATTGAAATCCTTCAACAAATGGACAAAGTACTGGAGGCACACACTAATCTATGCCAAGAAATCTGGAAGACAACACCCTGGCAAATGACTGGAAGAGATTATTTGGACCCATTCTAAAGAGACGTAGAGGTGACCCAGTGGAATGTGGAAGTCACCGGACAATATCATTAATATCTCATACAAGCAAATTTTTGCTAAAGATAATCCAAAAATGGCTGCAAATGTACATTGATAGAGTACTACCAGAGGTTCAAGCCAGATTCAGATGAGGACATGGAATGAGGGATACCACTGCTTAGGTCAGATTGATCTGGCTGAAAGTAGAGAATACCAAAAAGATGTTATCTGTGCTTTATTGACTCTGCAAAGGCTTTTGATTGTGTGGATCATGACAATCTATGGACAGCACTGTAGAGAATGAGTATTCCAGAACACTTCATTGTGTTCATGAAGAACCTGTACATAGACCAAGAATCAGTCATTCACACAGAACAAAGGAAGACTGAATGATTTAAAATTAGAAAAGGTGTGTGTCAGGGTTGTACTCTATCACCATATTTATTCAATCTGTACACTGAGCAAATAATCTGAGAAGTTGGGTCATATGAAGAAGAACATGGCATCAGGATTGAGGGAAGACTCATTAACTTACTATATGTAGATGTTACAACCTTGCTTGCTGAAACTGAAGAGGACTTAAAATACTTACTGATGAAGATCAAAGACCACAGCCTTTGGTATGGGTTGCACCTCAATGTAAAAAAGACAAAAAGTCTTACCACTGGATCAATAAATAACATCCATATAAATGGAGAAAAGATTGAAGTTGCCAAAGACTTCATTTTGTTTAGATCAACCAACTCATGGAAGCAGCACTCAAGAAATTAAATGACATATTGCATTAGGCAAATCTGCTGTACAAGACCTCTCTAAAATGTTGACAAGTAAAGCAGGCCATTTGAGGACTAAAGTGTGACTGACTCAAGCCATAGTATTTTTAATAACATCACATGCATGTAAAAGTTGGACAGTGAATATGGAAGACCATAGAAGAATTGATACAGTTGAGTTATAGTGTTGGAGGAGAATATTAATTCACCATGGACTGCCAAAAGAACAAAGTAATTTGTGTTGGAAAAAGTACAGACAGAATGCTCACTGGAAGCCAGGATAGCCATATTTGTTTCTCATACTTCGGACATCTTGTCAGGAGGGCCCACTCCCTGGAGAAGGATATCATGTTTGGTAAGCTGGAGGGTTGGAGAAAAAGAGGAAGATCCCCAGTGAGATGGATTGCTACAGTGGCAGCAGCAATGGGCTCAACTGTAGCAACGATTGTGAGGTTGGCCCAGGACTGGGCAGTGTTTCATTCTGTTGGACATAGGATCTCTATGAGTCAGTACCATCTCGATGATACCTAACAACAACAACAAGGAACTCACACTAATTACACATAACCACTGCACCATACCAATTAACCATTCAAGTATACCTTTAAAGTTATATTTCTATGGTATCTATTGGAATCCTGGTGTAGTACTGTAGGATAAACATTGAACTGCTAACTACCAGGTTGGTGGTTCAAACCCACCAGCCACTCTTTGGAAATTCTGAACAGGGACACTATGAGTTGGAATTGACTAGACAGCATACAACAATAATATGATATTCTTTAGACAGCTTAAGAGATGAATATACACATGGACCTCACCAGATGGAATACATAGAAATCAAATTGACTACATCTGCAGAAAAAGACAATGGAAAAGCTCCATATCATCAGTGAAAACAAGGCCAGGGGCAGACTGTGGAACAGACCACCAATTACTCATATGCAATTCAAACTGAAGCTGAAGAAAACGAAAACAAGTCCACGAGAGCCAAAATATGATCTTGAATGTGTCCCACCTGAAATTAGGAATCATCTGAAGAACAGATTTGATACATTAAACACTAAAGACCAAAGACCAGAAGAGTTGTGGGATGACATTATAATCAAGAACATTATACATGAAGAAAGCAAAAAGTCATTAAGAAGACAAGAAAGAAGGAAAAGTTCAAAATGGATGTCAGAAGAGACACTGAAACTTGCTCTCCAGTGAAGAGATGCTAAAGCAAATGGAAGAAATGAAGAGGTAAAAGAGCTGAACAGAAAATTTCAAAGGTCAGCCCAAGAAGATAAAGCCAAATCTACAACAAAATGTGCAAAGATCTGGAGTCAGAAAAACAAAAAGGAAGAACACGCTCAGCATTTCTCAAGCTGGGGGAACTGAAATAAAATTTCAAGGCTTGACTTTCGTTATTGAAGGATTCTCTGGGCAAATTATTGAATGATGCAGAAAGCATCAAGAGAAGATGGAAGGAATACACAGAGTCACTGTGCCAAAAGGTAATGGTTAATGTTCAACCATTTCAAGAGGTAGCATATGATCAAGAACCAATGATACTGAAGGAGGAAGTCTCAGGTGCATTGAAGGAATTGGCAAAGAACAAGGCACCAAGGATTGATGGAATAAAAATTGAAATCTTTCAAGAAAGTGAGGCGGCACAGGAGGCACTCACTCATCTCTGCCAAGAAATTTCAAAGACAACTATCTGGCCGACTGATTGGAAGAGATCCATATTTGTGCCCATTCCAAAGAGAGGTGACCCAATGGAATGTGGAAATCATCGGACATTCTCTTTGATATGCCATGTGAGTAAAATTTTACTAAAGGTATTACAGAAATGGCTACAATCATACATTGACAGAACTTCCAGAGGTTCAAGCCAGATTCTAAGAGGCCGTGGAACGAGGGATATCATTACTGATGTCTGATGGATCTTGGCTGAAATCAGAGAATATCAGAAAGATGTTTACCTGCACTTTTTTGACTATAACAACAATATAGCATGCACTATATTGGAACCCTGGTGTGGCAATGTGGGTTAATACGCTAGACTGGAAAGTCAGTTTGAACTGCAAGGTTGGTGGTTCAAGCTCACCAGATGCTCCTTGGAAACCTTATCCAGGGTCCCTATTGGTTGGAACTGGCTTGAAGTCACTTAAAAACAACATATTGTTTTGAACACTGAAGTTAAGCAGCACCCCACAGTACAGTTGTTAACTTAATCCATGTCCAGTAATCCTTGTCATTGGGAGGTCAGTGTGAAAGTTGGGAGAAAAAATTTTTATATAAACTTGACCTTAAGCAAGCATACCTAGAAGCTAATAATCACTGAAGACGTACTAAAGAGATGCATTTCCTCACTGTGGTATTCCAACTTCAGTACCTCAAACTGGAATCATCCTTTTGCAGAATGGAGGTTGTGGTGGTATCAGACCTCCCTGGCTGATATTTTCAGGCTGATCAAATTCCACAATTAACTGCTGAATCTCTTATGTTGTCCAACACTCTTAATTTGAGTGTGAGTGGGGCCTGAAGTATTCAGCTCATTCACAAGTTGTCAACAAGAGTTATCTGCCCTCAAAGGGTGTCTTTTATGGGGAAATTGCATTATGGTTCCACAAGCTGCAGTTGTCATGTTCTCCTTGTCACACTACAGGGAGCACATTCAGGAATGTCAGCACAAAAGGCATAGACCAAAAAGCTGAGTCTGGTGGTCTGAAACTGACTCTCATATTGAAAAGGTATAGCAGGGCGAGACTCTTCAGCATAATTGCCCAGAGCATTAACTCTCCTATTGTTGTTGTTGTTGTTATGTGTCATCAAGTCGGTTCCGACCCATAGCGACCCTGTATAGGGTTTCCAAGGGTGTAAATCTTTACGGCAGTAGAAAGCCTCATCTTTCTCCAGCTGAGCCGCTGGTAGTTTCGAACCGCTGACCTTAAGGTTCGCAGCCCGATTTGTATAACTCTCCTATAGTAACCCATTATCATCCAGGCCAGTCTGACTCACAGAGATCCTGCAGGACAGAGGAGAACTGCCTGATAGAGTTCCCAAGCTGAAAATCTTTGAGGACGTATACTGCACATCTTTCTCCTGCGGAGCCACTGGAGGGTTCGAACTGCCGACCTTTTGATTAGCCGCTAAGCATGTAACTGCTTCATCACCAGGGATCCTTCTTCCATAGTAAGCAACTGAGACTTCAGAATGCACGCTGACTCTGTAGAACCATTCCAGGGAAAGAAGTGGTCTTCCAGGGAATAGTAATCAAGACAACTGCATCTCATGGGGACCCCATGTGTGTCAGAATGGAAGTGGGATACAAGGGCTTTCAAGGGCGGAGTTTTCAGAAGTGAATCACCAGGCCTTTCCTCTGAGTGCCTGTGGATGGTTTTTGGTTAGTAGCTGAACATGTTAATGATTTGCACTACCCAGGTATTCATTGTGGCTCAATTTGTCACCAACCATCCAACCAAATCAATCAATCAAAACAACTGCCATCAAGTCAGTTCTGACTCATGGCAACCTGTGTGTGTGGGCAGAACTGTTCTCCATGGAGTTTTCAATGGCTGATTTGTCTCATTCTTTTGAGGCACCCTGTGGACTTAACAAAACTTTCAGTTAGGAGCTGACTACATTAACTGTTTGCAGGAACCCACAGTTTATTCTTCCTGTTGCTAAGTGCCATTGAGTCATATAGGATTTCCATGGAGTGGCTGGTGAGTTTGAACTGCTGACCTTGTAGTTAGGAAGCCAGTGCTTATCCTACAGCACCATACCAGGACTCCCAAGTTATTCTTGTTGTTGTTAAGTCCTGTCAAGTTGGACTTGGCTCATAGTGACCCTGTAGAGGGTTTCCAAGAAGCAGTTGGTGAGTTTGAACTGCTGACCTTGACGTTCAACCCACGTTTGGGTTCAGAACTTATCCTTCAACAGGACTCCAAATTATTCTTAGTTATTTCTAATTCTCCTGTTCCAACAAGTTCCTTCTGGGGATTATTCGTGTCACAAAGAAAGCCAATTATGGTTTTTCTGATAATGGATCATAAGTAATAGTGTGATACTTTATATCAATTTGAATAGAAATAAAATGTGATCACACGGACTTAGAAATGGATCCAACAATTGCATTATGAAAAATTTTAATTAGTACAATAAAAAGATAATTAAATCATTTAAAAATAGTTTGAAATAAGAATCTCCTCAAATTATCAAAATATATACATCTATTCCTCACTTATCAACTATTTTATTATACAACATTACCCAGGCAAGAGCTGGAAACTGTAGTGTTGACTCTGCCTTAAATATCCCAGTGAATGTGGGGGGCCTGGGTTCTTCCCCCCTACGGACTTATACATGTGTTCTACAAGAGAACGAGTATATCTGTGCCAGCTGAGCTGGTGAGATCAAGTCACTGCTGACTGGAGTTAGGAAAAAAATCACTAAGAGGAGAGGGGTCAACAACTGACAGTTACATTCACACTCCTCTCTCCAAGGTCAATGGATAGAAAGGAGGAGAACAGATTCCATGTCGCCCTCCCAAATCCAAGTTTATTATGTGAAATCCTGTCCTTGACAAGGGTGTGAGATTAGAATTTTTAACTATGTAGAGTTCGGTTGTTTATGTTGTTATTAAGAAAAAGGGACCAAGAAGTTATAATGCCTTGCCAATATGAGATAAAGAGATCCATTTCCTCAGTGTGAAGAAATTCAACAGGGCACATTTATACTTAACAATTGCAGAAAAACAAAACGATTTTAGGTTTATGCTCATTGGAATTAATACTGTTCAATAAACCAGCGACACAGTGTTTATTGTATTGTAAGAACATAATTAAAAGAAAAAAAAATATTAGCATAGTTACAGGTTTAGACAGACATCATTTACGTGTCATTTACAAGCCAAGGTACCAAGGAACATCAGTGGCTACAAACAAGGAAGAGTCTGGCATGGCTAAGCCCCTAAATTTCATCCTAAACTTTGAGAAAGTAAATTTCTGTTCCTTAAAGGCACCCACACTTGTGTTACATTTTACAGCAGCACTCAATAGCGAATATAGTGTTCTTTGAATTTATACTTTGTCTCCAACGTGAGTTCTCAAACTACAAATGATAATTTCTGCCTTATTTTTCTTTAAATATTGTCATGGAGCTCAACAAGCAGGTTGTGCATTACTTTTGTGTAAGTAGAAGAAAATTTGACAGTTAGAACAAGAATGAGTCTGTCAGCACTGAAGGCTTATTAATTAAGTCCAACTTATTAATTATGAAGATTGCTCTGGAATTGAAGAAGTAAGAAAGAAATAAATACAGGTATACCTCAAAGATAGTATGTGTTCAGTTCCAGACCACCACGATAAAGCAAATATCAAAATAAAGTGAGTCTGTCACACGAATGTTTTGCTTAAAATGCATTTAAATGTTATGTTTACTGTACTCCAAGTCTATTATATGGACAATCACATTATGAAAAAGTTTAAAATATTGCAAGAATTACTAAAAATGTGACACAGAAGCATGATGTGAGCTTATGCTGTTAAAAAATGGCACCGATGGGCTTACTCGATGCACGGTTGCCATCAACCTTTCATTTGTAAATAAAAAAAAGCATTATCTATGAAGTGCAATGAAATGAGGTAAGCCTGCAGGTAACAAGCTATGATCTCATTCTAGCATGTGACCCATTCTCCATTTAGAAAGCTGCTAGCCAAGCCAATCATGCTCCAAACCCTAGTTCAGGAACTCCAGGGATTCAGGAACAAGTTGACTTCTTTCCAGAGACAAGTCTTGCGTTTTACACATTTCCTGAGCAGTGCAAATGGCTAACTCACTCAGCTGCTAACAGAAAGGTTGGCTGTTGAAGCCCACCCAGAGGTACCACAGAAGAAAGATCTGGCAATCTACTTCTGAAAAATCAGTCATGGAAACCCTGTGATTGCACAGTTCTACTCTGACACACACGGCAGTGCCATGAGTCATAGTCCACCAGATGGCTACTGTGTTTTTTCCTGGTTTCTTAACGGTACTTTAGACAACTACTCTTTGTCCTCCCTCTGACAGTTTCTGACACCCTCCTTCCCCACCTTTAGTTGCAATAAGGATTTTATCTGCAGATGTTCTCATTCCTGGCATGTGTGGCTGACTAGGTAGCATTTGACATGATAGAAAAAAATGTGACATTCCTTAGCCAACATAGTATAATACGAGATTTTCAAAAGAAACATTACCTGTTTAGGCTGAGCTCCCTTTGAGAGAATGTCAAGTAAGTCGGCAGAAGAGATGAAGTAGAATCGAGGAAAAGCTATCCGCTTGGTTTCCAGGTATTCGGCAAGAGCTTTTTCACAAAGAGAAAGCCTATACAAACAAAACATCTTTTTAAGCACATCGAGCCCATTCAGTCATTAAAAATACAACAAAATACAACCCAGATTCTTCTTTCTGCCCATGTAGCACAGCAGTCTGACTATTGACACAGGCCACCCTCTTCTCTTTGATGCCACCATTTCCTTGTGAGTGATGTACAAACCCTGCCAGGAGTAGGACACACACACACATAGACACACCCCACTGGTTGAGACTAAACAGATATCAAATGTAGGTTTATGGCATCCATCAATTTTTTTTAATGTCACTCCAGACCAGGACTTGAAAAGACTGGTTTGGCATACTGCCCAATTGGAGCACAGACAGTATAGTAAGATGCAGCTGGTTAGAGGCCTTCTTTTCCTCACAGAACCTCTACAAAACACAAGTGGCTTCAACCCTCTCAGGTATTCAGAAAAGCCATAGCTCTAAAATCATTTCCACGTCACACATTCTTAGCAGAGCAGAGATGGCCCTGGAGCAGAGCCACCAAGTCCCCAAAGATCACTGACAGAAACAGTTAACTTCTGGAGAAATCCATCCTTTGCAAATTATGGCCCATTTTGACTTTGGGAAAAAAGTTCTGACTTTAAAATCATTTTGCTTAAGCAATATATATTTTTATCTAAAAGTTTATCCCATTTCATATTAAAAACTTATCATAATTTCACACAAACTTCTCCATTTAGAAGCTGATCTGCCAGTTTTCCATTAAAAAATATTCTTAGGACAACTGACTGTTGGTAACTTATTTGTGAAAATTATTTTCCACATGGGCCTTAGGGTATGGATTTTTAAAAATGTTAAAATAGATTCTAAGGACAATTTCTAATATAATTATATTCCACACAGATTAAAGGACTTAAAATAATTGTGTATAGTCCCAGTATCTGACATAAAGTAGACTCTAGATTTTAAAAATGTTAAAACAGACTCTAAGGACAATTTCTAATATAATTATACTCCACACAGATTAAAGGACTTAAAATAATTGCGTACAGTCCCAGTATCTGACTTAAAGTAGATGTTCAATCAATACTTTCAGGTTGAATTAGGGAAAAAAAATCAATCATGCTAATTCTCCTGTTAATAAGATAGTCTAACTTACATATCACTCATTGTAGTCTTTTTGAAAAACCAAGAATATTTGGGATTAGTTACATTCACTCACAATAGAGGAGCACAGTGGCTCTATAGGATAAGCACTGGACCACAAACTACAAGGTTGGTGGTTCGAGTCCACCAGCCACTTACTCCTCCTGAGTCTAAATGGATTCAAAGGCACTTAAAACAACAACTCATAATAATACATGCATCACCTAATAGGAGGGTAAGTTAAAAAGTATTGTTTGTTATTAAGGGTCTAGGTCATTCACACATGGATTTAAAAGAAAACAACAAACATGTATAAACATGTCTCTGAGGGTAGTGGATGGCTGCTGAAAATTTGTCAATATTAAACTTGTCTTAGTCTTGTTAGGTAGCCTTCACACAAAGTTTCAGTCAAAACAGTAGCAATAGAGGGGGATCTGCTGAGCCAGTTAAATTTAGGGCAGAGAAGTCAGCTCAGAAGGTTATGATGATTGTTTTGGTAAACTCCAAAGAAGTAATCTTGATAGGTTTTTTTCCAAGGACACAGGATGATCACAGGGCTTATTATGAAGAAGTTTTAAGAAAACTGAAAACTGCATTGGTGAGAAAAAGACCAGGAAAACTGTGTCGAGAAATTTTTTCCATCACAACAATGCACCTGCTCATTCTATGAGGGTAGCAAGAGGCGAATTTCACTGGGAAGCCTTTTCTCATCCAAACTATATCCCTGATCTTGCCCATTCAGACTTCTTTTTGTTCCCCAAGTTCAAGAACATTTAAAAGAAACACAATTTGAGTCCTTTGAGGATGAACAAATTGCCATTTTGACGTGGTGCTAATCAAAGAGTACAGAATTCTTCGGGGGAAGGGTTAGAGAGATGGAAACACTGGTTTCAGAAATGCACAGACCTAGATGGAAGATATAGAGAAAAACAATAACTTCACGGTTTTATTTTTTGAGTGTGATATTTTTGCTCAAATATGGTTTTATAGCAATGCTATTTTACTCCCACTCATATGTGCAAAGCAATTAAGCTATTCTAAATAGAATGGTAAAGAAAGTTTACATTTAAACTTGATGTTAAATATTATTAGATTCTTCAAAGAATTCTCATAAGATTGCAACAGATTGATCATTTAATAGCTTTATTCTTACCTATACTGCAAATCTTTAAGTTTCTCATAGAGATTGGGTCTGCATGTTGCTTCTAAAACATTTTTTATTTTAGCTGCATTAAACATTAACTCCTGTATGAAAGAACAACATGGAACAGTCAATATTAGAAATTACTTCTCTAAATATTGTGCCCATTTAAAAGATTAAAAATTCAAGAACAATGAAGAAGCAATGCTAAGATTTCTAAGGACCTCTCACTCCACATCTGTTCACATTTGCTTTTTAACTTTCAGATAAAGATCAAAACTATCAAAACATGTGATATTATTTTAGCAATATAAATTCTAAGGACATTACCCTCCCTCCAGGTCTACACAGAGTTGTCTTCATCTAACTCCCTCCCCAAAATAAGAGGGAGGTGGGGCCAGGCAGGTGGGAGAGGAAGGGAAGGAGACAGAGGGAAAAAGAAGGGCCAGAATATTAAATGGTACATTCATGTATAAAAATGACATCATGTAAACATTCTCTCCTCACAGTTAAACATTAGAATTCCTCCAGGAGCTCTGCTTTAGACTGTTGTTTTTAAGTTCTTTGGAGTCAGTTTAATTCTCAATTTTACATATATATAATATAGTTGTTTTGTTGTTAAGTGCCATCAAGTTGGCTCCAAGCCATAGCAACCCTGTATAGGGTTTCCAAAGAGCAGCTAGTGAGCTTGCACCACTGACCTTGCAGTTCAAATGCTTTGCAGTCTGGCGCATTAATCCACAGAACCACACCAGGACATACATACATACATACATAC
>NW_006408524.1:31908624-31915139 GCF_000296735.1 Chrysochloris asiatica
CAGACTGCAAAGTCATTTGAACTGCAAAGTCAGTGGTTCAAGCTCACCAGCTGCTCCTTGGAAACCCTATATAGGGTCGCTACAGGTCAGAATCGACTCGATGTCACTTAACAATATATATGTGTGTGTGTGTGTGTGTATATATATATAAACTAGAAACACTGTTCTCTGCTGAACGTCTCTCAATTCATTTATCATTATTACGTAGACCTCTCCATGTGTTCTTTGTGGCTCTTGTGGAGAAGTTCCTTAAACCTGTAGAACTGCCTTGTTACCTGTTTCCATTCTTTTACTTAAGAAGAGGAATCTTTCTACCTTGCCGTTCTGCGGGAGTCACCAATTTTTGGTCCCTTACCTATATTTGTACCGTCAGAAATTAAAAACGCTTTGTACATCTTTTAAAATGGTTCAGAAAATTGTAAGAACAATATTTGTGACATGAGAATTACATGAAATTCATGCTTCAGCATCTATAAATAAAGTTTTATTGGCAGCACAGCCAAATCTATTTGTTTACATATTGCTTTTAGCTTCTTTCATGCTACAATAAAAATGGTGAGTAGTTGGGACAGAGAACACATGACACAAAGCACAAAATATTCTATGACTCTTCCTAGAAAAAGTTTCTTGACCCTGGCTTACTAGAAGGCAAAAAATATACTTTTATAAATATGAATCATGCTTCTTCACAAGACTTTGATATTGTTTTGACAGGTCTGCTAGAATAGATTAAAGCCTATTCTCTATGAACCTGAAATTCTGCATTTATCCCATCGAATCTTCTAGCATCTTCCACAAGCTGGGTTCGAATGTCTTCTGAGCAGACAAAGATGCTTTCCAGGTGAGACCATGTTCGCTGGACTTCCATCCAAGTAAAAATGACTGAGTCTGCTATGTTTAACTTATTTTGCCAGCTTAAGACTTGCTCAATGAAATATTCCACATACTTGCTTTGAAGAAGAGTCTGTAACTGAACCTAAAAGGAAGGCAGAACAATTTTAAATAATAACTAATTTGATAGACAACATGCACCATGAGGAAAGAATCACATATGTTGTTTATTGTTGGATGTCTAGAACCTAACATGCAATACTTGTCCAGGTACTTAGTAAGTAATCACCAGTAATTAAGTGAGTTGATATTAACATTTTTTCCAAAAGATAAATATAAGTAACTGTATTTAATATGTCTTCTACCAGAAGCCCATGTATCTCTGCTGTAGTCAGAAAAAAAGAAATTGTGCAATAGGGTACTATTTTAGGAATTAAACTTTATTCTTCCTTCTTTACTCACTTGCCTGCTAACTATTAGGATCTCTTATTTAATTTCAAAAAACAAAGGGGGAGATTGGGAGAAGGGGTGGGGAGAGAGCAACAGAGGAGAGGAAGAAAGGAAAGGTGGGAGGATGAGGGGAAGAAGAAGAGGGGAAGGTGAAGAAGGAAGGAGGAGTAATGAAGAGAGAGAAAGAGAGAGGGAAGAAAGGCACACTTCCCTTCAATGTGCCAAGATTTCAAGCTTCCATGTTGCTTTCCTTTGAGTTCACTATCAAGCTTCACCACTGCCGCTGTCTGGACTCTGCATCTTTCCACAAATGGCCCTCCTTCTAAGCATGTAAGAAAGTGCTTCAGGATAAAGCACTGGACTGCTATCAGCAAGGTCAGCAGTTCAAACCCACCAATTGACCCGTGGGAGAAAGATGAGGCTTTCTGCTCCTGTAAAGATTTCCAGCCTCAGAAACTCTGTTCAGTTTAGGGGGGTTACTCTCAGTCAGAATTGACCCCACAGCAGTGAGTTTGATTTCTGTTTTCTCCCTAAAGCAGTTTCTTTTCCTATAAGCTCTATGTCTAGTAATAACCCAACTGCTATTAGTTTCTCATAGTCGTTTGTTTCTTCTACCTTTCTTAATGCTAGTGACCGAAGCGAAGGCAATCTCTATAATCTTATAATTCAACACTGTATATGCTGTACTCTTGCCTTACTTTATATTAATCATAAAAGAAAATACATATTCCAAGGGAAACAAAGTCTTACAGTTATCTTTGAATGCATGCTTTTTGGCATTACAAGATGCCAGAAAGCTGTTGCTAAGCTGTCCCCATTGTCTGTAATGCCCTTTTCTGACTCTCCCTGTTTTTGTTTTTGTTTTTAATTCCAATCCATCCTTAAAGGTACAGCATAAGAATATCATCTAACATCTAACGGCCCACCCCTTATACTTTTCCCCATTAGACACACTTCTGTTTTTTTCTCTACTTGAGTGCAAGTTCACTGAGAAAAAGAGTTCATACCTTTGGATCCCAATGGAATCATACCTTCTACTATTATTCAATATTTAGTGAATGAGTATATGAATGTTGGAAATTGCAAAAAGTCTAAAATCAAAATTTTAAAGAAGGGAAAAAAAATCATCTTACTTGGTTGTGCTCAAGAGTTTCAAACAGTTGTTCATCAGATTTTAGTACTGGAATTTCTGTCCGATAGTGAACTTCATAGGAAAACTCCATGGTTGCCCAAGTGTGACTGATCTCAGTAATAACCTAGTGACAAACAGCAGAAATCACAGGCATAAGAACTTAATTTAGGAGCCCTGGTGGCACCATGGGCTAGGTTTGATGCTGCTAACTGCAAGGTCCGCAGTTCAAATCCACCACTAGCTTCATGGAAGAAAGGTGAAACTGTCTGTTCCCATAAAGATTTATAGTCTCGGAAATCCCAGAGAGAGTTATTTGAGTTATAATCAATGCAATGGTTGTGGATTCAGTTTGGGGCTTTAGCTAGGCTACTACTAAAATTATTATTATTTTACTATTAATAATAGTAAGCAAGCAAGCAGACTGATATATTACTGACTTCCTCTTTTCCTCCAAATAATTCATGGTGAGGAGATTTAGAGAAGTTAATCCCATCACCCAAAAGGAACAAGCATTATACCCTCTGTGGATACCCTATACAGGGTTGCAGTGAGTTGGAACTGACTCAGCAACACTTAACAACAACACTGGACATAAGTTTTACATCTTTCACATAAACAAAATATTAGAGTAAGAAAGTATTTAAAAGATATGCAAAGATTTTATAGATATTATTTAGAGAACATTCAGCATGGGATATATAGTGCTTAGAGTGTTCAAATGGGAATCTCCATTTCTTTGTGTGTACTTCCATTTCTTTATCAGTAAAATTAGGAAAATATTACTTGGGGTCCCAATGTAGCACTGTAAGATAAACACTAGACTAGAAGGTAAGTTTAACTGTAAGATTGATGGCTCAGATCCACCAGCTACTCCTGAGAAACCCTATACAGGACTGCTATAACAAACAGAATTCAATGAGTTAATATAAATATAGCATGTACTGAGGTATTTGCTACAAATTAAAAGATAAACGCGTTTTTCCAATCAGCATCACCAGGGCCAAAACTCTTCACAGATTTCTTGTGGTTTAGAATGATTATGTTCTCCGCCCAAGTCAGACACTTAACAAGCAGAAATGAACCAACTAGGATTCATGTCTCCATAATCCTGTGGAGTCAGCTCAGTATGTTCATCACAAATGATTGCTATTATTAGTAGCAGTTGTTGTTAAGTGTCGCTGAGTCGGTTCCGACTCATATAGCAACCCTGTATAAGGTTTCTGAGGTATGACTGGTGGATTTGAACAGTTGACCGTGCTGTTTAAACTGACCTTGTGGCCCAGTGCATATCTTACAGTGCCACATGAGAGAGCCACAATTCATGGCAACCTCAACCAGAGCGTATACAACGCAGACTGGTCCTGAACCACTGTAATCACAGAAATTCACCAGCTGATTTTTCAGAAGTAATCATCAAGTTTTTCTTCTTAGGCTGTCTTAGTTTGAAACTTCTACCAAAACCTGTGCAGCGCCATGTTATAGTTCCTGTTAGGTTCCCTCGAGTCAGTTCTGACTTATAGCGACAATGTATAGGGTTTCTGAGAAGTGGCTGGTGGATTTGAACAGCTGACTTTGCTGTTCAGAGCATTATCCTGTAGTGCCACACCAGCACCATTTGTTGTTGTTGTTAAGTGCCATTAAGTTGATTCCAACTCATAGCAACCCTGCAAGGGTTTCCAGGGAGCATCTGGAGAGTCTGAACTGCCAACCTTGCAATTCTAACCGACCTTGTGGTGTAGTGCTTTATTCCACGGCACTACACCAAAGGCTCCAGCATCATGGCAACACTCAAATCTCCACTGACAGGGGAGTGACGGCTATACTTGAGGAGCATTGGACAGGAACTGAACTCAAGTATCTCACATAGGAGGCAATAATTCTACCACCGAATGACCTCGCTTGCTATAACAAAATGAGTCCAGTACAAAAGGGATAGCCTAAGGACACCACCTTTTCAGTTCCCAGTTCTTTCACTGCTTTGTCCACAATGCTTCGTACATCATCTTCCACTTTGTGCAGCTGCAATGCTAACAAATCTGCCAATGTTGTGGCTTCATTTATTGAAAAACTGACCTGAGGATGAAAACAAAAATGCAGAATTTAAATTCCTTATATATTAATATTTGCTTTTACTGAATGGCCCGATAACCAAATTGTAGCTGAAATATACTCAAGTCAGCCGCTAAAGACATCATTAGTTCTGAAAGGAGTAGATAATCAGAAATATCCCTGTTTAACTAAAAATTACTGAGGTTTCACCCACAGAAAGCTAGGCCCAAGGTTTAAACCATGTTCATACTACGCTACTTGCTTTTGTTTCATATCCCTTCCCTTGTCAGCTCATTTCTTAACTTCTTTTCCCACAAAATCCATTTTTAAAGAGAACTACATTAAACTTTGGTTGAAATTACATTATACTTTGGTTGAAATCCCAGGAATCAGGAAGTAGCTCATTTTTCTTTTCTTTTTAAAGTACCTTATTCACTGAACATAATTCTTACTTGTTTCCTTGACTTAACCTAGTTTTACCACTAATTTAATCTTAGTTCCTTTTCAGATGATTCTCTTACCCAAAGTGTCATTTTTCATATTTACCATGTGAAAAAAGAATCCACACTTATTCCTCATCATCGTGACTGTTTTTTCTTGATCTAGTATTTGCTAAGAAGCTCCCTGCTCTCCCTTGAGTGCCGACCCAGCAAGGTTGTGGTAGGAAAACCACTGCCTAGAAAGGCTAAGACTCTCCATTCCCTGGTCATGGGAACTGAAACTTCCTCTGGTTCTTCCCATTCTGTAATGTTCCTCATCACCATCAACCTCCCTGCATAGGAAAGTAGACACCTCAATATGACCAGGAGAGAGGGGCTTCCCAAGATGTGAAACTTATAATACTAAGTTCAGGAAAATCTGGAGCAAACAAGATGAGTTGGTCACCGTATCTCGGTATCATTTCTGACCTCACTCTAGAGCTGATGGGTGATGGGAGCTCGAGGTTCAGGTCTGTCTTAGAGAAAGATTGAGCCTCCTGGGTTCCTTTATTACATACTACATCACATACATACACACACACGCACACACATATATCTATCCAACATTTTCTTGAAATCATAAGAGCCTTTCTTCACAATGTAAAAAGAAGTGATTCACTTTCATATTTCCATTGATTTAAAGCATTTTAGTACATATTTAAAAATCTTATGCTAAAAAAAATCAAATGTAAGATTGATATGCTTGCTTATAAACAAATGTAGAAAAGAAAAAAATGTCTAGTGACCTGAAAACTTATGAAACCATTTTAAATTTTGTAGTAAAATATGTTATTGTTGGGTCTGAATTGCTGACCTTATGGATTGCAGTCCAGTGCTTATCCTACAGCACCATACCAGGAGTCCGCAATAAAATATAAGACCATCAAAATACCCAATTTAACAACACAACAAAGGTCAAAAAATAGGCCAAGTATTTTAATATACATTTCTCAAAAGAAGACATGCAGTGACCAGTAACACATAAAAAGATACGTGGTATCTTTGTTCACTGTTGTTGTGTGCCATCAAGTTGGTTCCTATTCTTAGTGACCCTGTGTAGAGTTTCCAAAGAGCGTCTGGTGGGTTTGAACCACAAACCTTGCGGTTAGCAGTTCAGTGCTTATCCTTATGGTAGAGAATCAATGGAAAAGAGGAAGACCCTCAATGAGATGGGTTGACACAGTGGCAGCAACAACGGGCTCAAACATGACAACTGTGAGGATGATACAGGACCCGGCTGTGGTTTGTTCTCTTGTGCATACGGTTACTATGAGGTGGAACTAACTCAATAGCACATAACAACAAAAGTCCACAGTCACAAAAATATTTCATTAACAAGACTCATGATACTGACCCCAATGGTGTTCATTAGCTGGTGCCAATGCCTGTCCCTGAGGGCAGGGCTCTGTAGCTCCGTGATGGCTCTCAGGGAGGTGGCCATGTCCTTCACGGACCCTTCAAGACTTGTATAAGCATCCCAGACACGGACCTCCTTGTCTAGTGACCAGATTTCCTAGAGAATAGCGAAACATAATTAAAGTTCCCCAGATATAATTTTTATTTTTCATCCTTTA
>NW_006408524.1:31915239-31943138 GCF_000296735.1 Chrysochloris asiatica
AAAAAGGAAGTAAAAATATTTAAACTCCTTGTAAAAGACTAAAACGAGAAAAACAGACATGGGTTCACTCATTGAGATATCACAAGACCACTTTGGACAAGCCAATAGGATACAATATGTTCTTATTCAGAGGGTCCAATCACTGTCTCATCCAGAAACCCAGGGGACATAATATGCAGGTAAGCAATGATGTTCACAGGACAGACACAGTCAAGAGAGAGTCCTGAAGAAATATAAGCACATGAGAAACTGAGACTTTTAACTGGATTACTAAAATCTTTGTCTCAATATCTGTCTCACTGAAATGGCAGCCTTGACTTATGGGTTACCTTTGGTTTAGCTCCTTGCAATGTAAATATTTTATGATCTTAAGACCCAGTGACTTGCTGGGTCTTTTGGCTCATGGAACATTAACAGTTGTGAATGAGAAAACTCGTAATAAAACAAATGGATCTTGGCACAAAGAAAAAGCCAATACCAATTGCTTAAAAAATAAAAGAGCCTCAGCTGATAGCAGGCATTACATTCTCACTTTGAAGCTAAGTAAATGGTACCAAGATAAATGGAGAGTGAGGGTAGAAATGAGGTACAGTCACCCCATAAAATAAGTAAATGCACAGAAAGAAGGAACATTTTAACTGAATTTTGGAACCAGGATTATATGGAAAGAAGATACAAGAAGAGTGGTAGTAGCTAAGCACAGGGATGAAAAACAGGTTAGAGGAAATGGCTGTGGGGCGAGAAAAAACAAAAGGTCTTGCACCTTCTTAGCATTTCACTGGCTTGCATTTTGGCTTTTTCCAAAGAAATTCAAGTCTCTTCAGAGAGCATATGGCAATGGGGGCTATGTAACATGATGTGGAATAATGCACGGGACTGAAAGGTGGGTTTGAACCTCAAAGTCGGTGGTTCAAGCTCACCAGCTGTTCCTCAGAAACCCTATACAGGGTTGTTCTGAGTCGGAACCAACTCAACAGCACTAAAACAATTAACAACAAATAAGCTTGTTGTTGTTAAGTGTTGTCGATTCAGTTCTGACTCATAGCGATCCTATATAGGGTTTCCAAGATTGTAAATCTTTGCAGTAGCAGAAAGCCTCAACTTTCTCCCTAAGAGCAGCTGATGGGCTCAAACCCACAGTGCTTTCCCTACAAAGCCACCACACCCCTCAAGTAAGCTTCGTTCTGGAGTGGTCAATAATTAGAAAAAGATCACAGTATTCCATATATTTCCACATATTCAATAATATTCCCTATATGTCTACTCCTATTCGGTTGTTTAGTGCCATCAAGTTAGTTTACTCTTAGCGACCCTGTATAGGGTTTCTGAGGAGCAGCTGGTGAGTTTGAACCACTGATCTTGCTGTTCAAACCAACCTTTTGGTCCAGTGTTTATCCTACAGTGCCACACCAGGACTCCTATTAGTTATCCTAAATTGCAGAACCGAAGATACCTTTTCAAACACAAAATGCTATGATTGCTAAGGACTTCTCCTTCAAAAGCTTCATTGGCCTAACCTCTCAGCCCTGATATTTGTAATCCTCCCCTTTATTCTAAACAGTCTCAAGAAATTCCTGATAAGAGCTGTTGATGTTGTTAAGTGCTGTCCAGTCAATTCTGACTCCTACTGACCTTGTATAGGGTTTCCAAGGGGAAGCTGGTGGGTTTGACCCACCAACCTTGTTATTCATAGTCCAGGGCTGATCCTACAGCACCACACCAGGAGTTGTCATTCATAAATTCATTAGCCCTAAGATGCTTTGGTAGCATAGTGGTTACGAATTGGTCTGCAAACCTCAAGGTCAACAGTTCGAAACTACCAGCTGTTCCACAGGAGAAAGATGAGGCTTTCTGTCCCCATAAAGATTTACAGCCTCGGAAACCCTGTACTGGATCGCTATGAGTTAGAAACGACTCCACGGCACATAACCACCATCAATGTGGAACCATAGGATAAGCACTCGATCTAAAGGTCAATTTGAACCTCAAGGTCGGTGGTTCAAATTCACCAACTGCTCCTCAGAAACCCTATACAGGGTTGCTATGAGTCAGAACTGACTTGACGGCACTTAACAGCAACAATATGTTCTTAGTAACTTAACTCATTCACAGAAAGGTAGGCTTGATTAGAAGTGCAATTGGCTGAGAGTGAAAAAATATATATGCACATCCTGTCTCCTGTCATTCTGTGTGAAGTCAACAAGGACAGGCAGCCTAGTATACCAAATACTAGGTTAGAGAAGATGCGAGGAGGTGGTGCTGAGGAAGATAAATTGTTGTAATAGACAGTTATGGAACTTGCCTTGGCAAACCTTCTGAGTTCTACATCCATCTGTTCCACATTAATCTGTCTCCACTGGGTTTTAGTCCAATTATCAATGCTTCTCTGAAACCGCACAAGCAGATAAAAATGTCAACAACATTTGGTGGAAGCAAGTCTCCACTGCAAAATATGTAAACTGATGATACACAGTGAGTCTATCATCCAGAGGAAGTCAATTCTTTAAATATTAACTGCACTCATCAAAGCATCCTTATTGCCAAAACAAGAAAGTTGTCATAACATGTCAAACTGAAGGCCAAACCATTATTAGATATTAATTTCTAGTCACAATGACAGATTCCATACACTGCCCCTCAGGATCATTAAATCCTATATACTTGGAATACACTAGTAAGGACAGTAGTATTAAACAGCAGTTTTATAATTCTACAAATAATATAAGCTCTTTCAAGATAATCTTCATCCATTAGCAAAACTCTCATGAATTATTTCTTGACCAAATTCTGTATTTTGCTAATATATTTCCATGTGACTTTCAACATATCTCAAAAACAGTTATGTATAATACTTGTTGCAATATGCTGAGTTCTCTAGAACTTATTATACTTAAGTTTTTAATTTAACCATATTCAAAGTACCATGCTTAGTAAGGGTCTGTTTATATATGCAAATATGAATTTTCAATTCAATAAATGTACAAGACATGTACACATACCAATTTTTATTTATAGTCTATATAACCTGCCCAAAAAGTCTGAGGTTAACTCATTCTGCAAAGTCTGATTGTGAACTAAAAACAAAAATAACTTATTTAGAGAAAAATCTTCTGCTAACAGATTTGTTGTAGTTGTTAAGTGCCATCTAGTGAGTTCCAACTCATAGCGACCCTGTGTAGGGTTTTCTGAGGCTGTAAATCTCTGTGGGAGCAGAAAGCCTGTCTTTCTTCCTCAGATGGGCTGGTGGGCTCTAACTGCTGACCTTGTCATTTTGCAGTCCAGTACTTATCCCACAGAGCTACTGCACTCCTGTAGAATGGCATAGATTCTAAAAATTGTATGTTTGTTACAAGAGAACAAGAGAAAAAATAGCATGCGTTCAAAAAGCACCATCTTACTCTAACATAAACAATGACATCCCAGAGTCCCTTGAGCAATTTTATCTCTTTACGACACTGCTTCATTTGCTTGTACTCTGGAAGAGGCACTTCAAACAGATGAGTCGATTCTTGCATCTGCAACATTTCTTCTTCTAGTGCTTCAAGCTCTTGATTTGCCTAAGGAAAAAACACACATATACATCCAAACATCTTTAACATTAATAAACTGTACAAGAAGAGTCACCCAGCTCTGTACCTTAGGTTTGTCAACATTTAAAACTTTGAGTTTTAAAAGAAAATAAAAAGAAATCAGAAGTATAATTATTAGTAAACTATAGAAAACTAGACTATTAAACTAACAGCTACTCAAAAAAGTGAAAATAGACTATTGATAAATAAATTCAGTAATGTTATCAATACTCTGCACACAATTCTGGAAAAGTTGTTCTGGTAGCAGATTTCTATGAATACAATTTTTCAATATGATTTTCAGTCTACTGTTGGGGACTTTGCTAGGCTTAAAAGCTCAGGCACTAGAAACTTAAAAATAAAGTAAAATTCTTGGATAATCACTTGCTAAGAAACGAATTTTCAACTTAAAAATATATCCTATAGATTACGAATTATCCTGGTATGTACCCAAAAGAATTCATGAAATGAAACACTGAAGTTAAAACACAGCGCAGTGGAAGAAATCTCACAGGATGATTACTTTTTACCAAGACAATCATGTTAGACCATCATCTACCATAATGGAGGGTCATCAAAAAAGAGGAAGACTCTCAATGACATGGACTGACACAGTGACAGTGACCATGGGCTGAAACAGAACAGTAACCGGGAAGATGGTGCAGGACCTGGCAGTGTTTCCGTCTGTGGTGCAGAGGTGCTGTGAGTCCGAATCGACTCGATAGTACCTTGTAACCAATAACAACATCTACCATCACATCTGTGTAGAACAGTTTATATTTTATAGCAAATGTAAATTCTCAAAGTTTGTCTTTGGTTTGTCAGTTCTTTAAATTATTAAACAAAGTAATATATTTTACATGGTAAAATTTAAGAAGTACACAGAGCTTGTGATGCAAGAAGACTATTCCTCAGTTCTCTGGGTATTATTTATCTGTGTCTCATTCAAAGCTCAAGGTTTACACATTATATATATTTTACCTGCTTTGCAAAAGAAATATTTTGCTTTATTTGTCCATTTTCTTTTTCTCCCACCTACATGTGGTGCTGTGGGTTAATAGGCCAGACTGCAAAGCTGTTTGAACTGCAAGGTCGGTGATTCAATTTCACCAGCTGCTCCTCAGAAACCCTATACAGGGTCACTATGGGTCAGAACCGACTCAACGGCACTTAACAACAACTCATCAATAATAACCAATACTAGACAACTTTCTAGTAGTGTAGAGATGCTAAAGCAAATGAAGAAAATGAGGAGGTACAAGAGCTGAACAGAAAATTTCAAAAAATCAGCTAGAGAAGATAAAGCTAAATATTACAAAGAAATGTACAAAGATCTGGAATCAGAAAAACAAAAAGGAAGAACACACTCAGCATTTCTTAAGCTGGGGGCACTGAAGACAAAAATGAACGCTTGACTTTCATTATTGAAAGATTCTCTGGGCAAATTGTTGAATGATGCAGAAAGCATCAAGAGAAGATGGAAGGAATACACAGAGTCACTGTACCAAAAGGCAATGGTTAATGTTCAACCATTTCAAGAGGTACCATATAATCAAGAGCCAACGATACTGAAGGAGGAAGTCTAAGGTGCATTGAAGGAACTGGCAAAGAACAAGGCACCAGGAATTGATGGAATGAAAATTGAAAATCTTTCAAGAAAGTGAGGTGGCACAGGAGGCACTCACTCATCTCTGCCAAGAAATTTGGAAGACAACTATCTGGCCAGCTGATTGGAAGAGATCCATATTTGTGCCCATTCCAAAGAGAGATGACCCAACAGAATGTGGAAATCATTGGACAATCTGTTTGCTATCTCATGAGAGTAAAGTTTTACTAAAGGTAATACAGAAATGGCTATAATCATACAATGACAGAGAACTTCCAGAGGTTCAAGCCAGATTCAGAAGAGGCCGTGGAACAAGGGATATCATTGCTGATGTCCAATGGATCTTGGCTGAAAGCAGAGAATATCAGAATGATGTTTACCTGTGCTTTATTGACTATGCAAAGGCTTTAGATTGTGTGGATCATGACAAGCTATGGACAACAATGCGAAGTAATGAGTATTCTGGAACACTTAATTGTGCTCATGAGGAATCTGTACCTGGACCAAGAGGCAGTTTTTCAAACAGAACATGGGAACACTGAGTGGTTTAAAATTAAGAAAGGTGTGCGACAAGGTTGTGTTATTGTACCATACTTATTCAACCTGTATGCTGAGCAAATCATCTGAGAAGCTAGGTTCTATGAAGAAAAACATGGCATCAGGATTGGAGGAAGACTCATTAACAACTTACAATATACAGATGATACAACCTTGCTTGCTGAAAGTGAAGAGGACTTAAAACATTTATTGATGAAGATCAAAAAGCACAGCCTTTGGTATGGATTACATCTCAATGTCAAGAAAACAAAAATCCTCAGCACTGGACCAATAAACAACATTCTTATCAATGGAGAAAAGACTGAAGCTATCAAGGACTTCATTCTCCTTGGATCAACTATCAACACTCACGGAAGTAGCAGTCAAGAGATCAAACAATGTATTGCATTAAGCAAATCTGCTGCCAAGACCTTTTTAAAGTGTTGAAGAGCAAAGATGTCAGCTTGAGGACTAAAGTTCGCCTGAACCAAGCCATGGTATTTTCAATAACCTCATATGCATGTGAAAGCTGGACAGTGAATAAGGAAGACCGTAGAAGAATTGATGCATTTGAGTTATGGTGTTAGAGGAGAATATTGAAAGTGCCATGGGCTTTCCATTTTGGAAAAAGTGCTGCCAGAGTGCTCCTTGGAGGCCAAGATGGCCAAACTTGTCTCTCATACTTCGGACATATTTTCAGGAGGGACCAGTCACTGGAGAAGGATATCATGTTTGTTAAGTTGGAGGGTCAGCGACAAAGAGGAAGACCCCCAACAAGATGGATTGGCCAAGTGGCAGCCTTGATGGACTCAAGCATGCAACAATAGTGAGGTTGGCCCAGGATCGGGCAGTGTCTTGTGCTGTGTGTAAGGTTGCTATGGGTCGATGCTGACTCGATGGCACCTAACAACAAGACTACTTTCCACCACTTGTCTGTTAGTTTGTCCCACTATGGTACCTTGCATGTTCTTGTGATACTGCAAGCTATGTCACTGGTGTTTTAAATACCAGCAGTGTCACCCATGGTGGACAGATTTCAGCTGAGCCTCCAGACTAAGACAGACTAGGAAAAAGGAGAAAAAGATTTCCGAAGATTTAGTCACTGAAAACCTTATGAAGAGCAGCTAACACTGTCAGATAGCACCAGAATATTGACTACTGAAACAAGATGAAAATCACTAGAACATTGTCAGATCCAGATCCAGAAGATGAGTTCCTCATGGTTGGGAAGTCACTCAAAATACAACTGAGGAAGAACTGCTTCCTCACAGAATTGTTGGCTGTGATGAGGTGAATGGAATAAAGCTTTCGAGACCTTCAATTGCTGATGGGGCACAACTCAAAATATAGAGTAACAGCTGAAAACATCCATTAAGACCCCTAATGAGATGGAATGGCACAACAATGGGCTCAAGTGCAGCAACAATTGTGAGGTTGGTGTTGGACTGAGCAGTGTGTTTTTCTGTTGCACAAGAGGTCATGATGAGTCAGTACTGACTCAACGGCACCTGACAATACGTCTGAAGCATGAGACACGAATATATGTTAAAAGTATGAGACACTCAACAAATGAGCAGTGTGGTTTCTTTTTCTGAAAATACTTTCCATTTCAATAAATAGCTGGCAAATATTCAAATTCAACTGGTCATTTCCTATCATCTAAAAATGAGAGCGTACCTTTTTTTTTTTTTTTAAATGTCTTCTAAAATCTGAAGTTTGATAGGGCTCTCATCTATGACTGCTTTTTCTGCTGACTTGAATACATGGTAATATATGTATTGATTGTGTGTGTATAAACTCATGTTCAACTGAACTGAATTATTTAGAAGATGGAGACTATTGGACTGAGATTACTTTTTTCAGATAGTATTTGGGCTTGCTTCTACCAGATGCTGAAACAGCAACCAGTAACCACTTTAATTCCCTGACTTCCAGACCCCTTACTCATTTTATTGTTTTGTTATTAAATGCCAGAGTCAGTTCCGACCCATAGTGACCCTGTGTCGGGTTTTCATGGAGCGGCTAGTGAGTTTGCATCAGCGAACTTGTGGTTCACATTGACCTTGAGGTCCAGTGCTTATCCTATGGCGCCACACCAGGACTCCTTATGTACTCAGTATCTGTTTTATAAATAAGGACTTTTCAAAGTATGGAGACTTCACTCTCCCAAAAGTCAACATTCCTTTCATTTCCTCTTAGAAATTTTGCCGATATCTTATAACTGTTCCATTATTTCTAGAATTATATGCCCAAATCAAAAAATCAAACCCAAACTGTACTGCTCTTGAGTCCATTCTGACTCCTAGCAACCCTAGAGGACTAAGTCGAGCGCCATCTCTCTCTCTCATGGAGACACTGATGGATTCAAACTGCAGGCCATGTGGCTATAAGCTAAGTGTTTAACCACCAAGTCACCAGGACTCCTTAATATATCCCCCAAACCAAAACCACACCCACCACCGAGTTAATTCTGACTCACAGTGACCCAATATAGAAATTCCAATACTCTAAATCTTTACAAGAGCAAACAACCTCATCCTTCTCCCAAGGAGCATCTGGTAGTTTGAACTGCCATTCTTGTGGTCCTCAGCCCAATATCTAATCCACAGCACCACCAGAGCTCCCAGGGTACTGTATCCTGACCTATGAAGAGACAACAGCACATAATGCAACTTTCCCAAGAGAGATGCACAACAGCATTGCCCTTATTCCTAGAAAGTCAATGGTTTCTATCTTGTGTAGGGAGTGAGTTGGCTTGAGCATGAGGCCCTACCATACCAGCCCAAAATAAGCAAACACATGATATTGGTAGTCTCAAAAGATAATTATTACCAAAAAATGGGGGGCTACAAATGCAAGAAGTCTCAAAAGATAATTATTACAAAATGGGGGGGGGGGCTACAAAGGCAAGAAGTGACTGGCTTACAAGCTTTCAAGAGAGAACCTAGATCCACAGGGCATGGAGGAAGGTAGAATCTCCACTGAGTAGTATCCAATTTGCCAAGGCAGGGCTGATGAAAGGAAACGCAGATAGGTCTCCTGTGATACAATAGCGAATAATTGTTACCAGGACTGATTGTGAGGGTTAAAAATGTAAAGGTAGATGTTTTGCAGCAAGGAGGGGAATGATTAACTTTGCAGTCTAGAAGTGGAGGTCCCTGGGACCATCAAGGGAGAAGAGAGGAGTGCAGGACCCTACCCAGAGAAGCAGTGACACCAGAGATGGAGGCAGAGATGATGACGTGGAGAGATGGGGCAGCTGGGGACTCTAGACCCAGAGAGGGAAAGGGACTGTGTGCTGATGACCTGGGGGGCAGGCTTGTAGGGTATACCCTTTGGCTGGTTGATGATGCATGGAGGGGCTTGTAACAATGGCAATGAAACGATCTACGATAGGATGAATGTAAAACTAATGTTCTCCCATGTAAACTATCACATAATTCACAATAAAACATTAATAAAGATAATTATTAGATATGGCTTCTGAACAAGCACTCTAAGAAAAGAAATTCAAGAGAAAGCTAACCCAGTCCTACTATATTCCAAAGACTTCTCAGCACAATCTGTAACTATAATTATCTCTGATTGTTAAATGTGTAACTGTGCTGTTATATAGCACAGAATGAAAACAGGAAGATTTAACAGATGTTAACTATACAGCTGTTGACAAGCAGCAGCATGTTGGTTAGTCAAGGAAAACATCTTTCCATCTACAATCAGTGTAGACCACCTGCAATTAGATGTAACCTTGGAAAATCCATCATCTAATGAGTACATTCTAATCTACACCCTTTCACGAATCTCTGGTAGCACAGTGGTTACGAATCGGGCTGCGAACCTTAAGGTCAGCGGTTCGAAACTACCAGTCACTCCGCGGGAGAAAGATGAGGCTTTCTACTCCCATAAAGATTTACACCCTCGGAAACCCTGTACAGGGTCGCTATGGGTCGGAACCGACTCGATGACACTTAACAACAACAATATACTAACCAACTCTTTCACCAACTAAAAGAGAAGACTTTATGATAATGAGTGGTGTTCTAAACTTTAGAGAGAAAAGATCTGTGTTATATAGATGTTTTATTATAGTCTAGGGAATAAAGACTTTCTAGCATAAAGTTAAAACAGGAATAAATTCAAGGCAATTTATATGAAGAATCAGACAGATTCCCAGGTCTTGAATCTAACCTTTAGAAAGTCATTTTCTCATTTTGGCTGCTAGGTTCAGAACTCCCAGGGAAAAGGGAAAAAAAAAAAAGATAGTCTTCCCAATAAAAATTTTAAATATCTTTTTTAGTCTAATGTAGGTGACATTTTATTCATCATTTGGGATACTTTGCTCACTATATTCATTCTCATATTAAGTAATTCACTCAAGACTAGGATAGAATGACACAATAATACGCTTGTCCAAGGTTAAAGATAAATTATGGACTGTCCTTAATACGGTAAAAGTTATTAGCCAAGTATCACATGGAAAACAGTACAATGGTTGAAGTTCTGAAATTAAAAAAAAAAAAAATCAGAATTATGTATTTGATTTTCTAGTTCTGTTACTGCAACCTCCAAGAAGTTATTTAATTATGCTACAATTTACTTGAAATAGGAAGAGTAATCATAGGTACATTTTAAGCAAATATGCTGAGTAAAATCCTTGACATACAATAGTGGCTGTCTGCCATGGAGTTGATTCCGACTCATAGCGACCCTGTAAGGGTTTCTGAGGCTGTAAATCTTTATGGGAGCAGAAAAGTCACAGAGCAACTCATAGATTCAAACTACTGACCTTAAGGTTAACAGCCCAGCTCATAATCCACTACACTACAAGGCCCCCTAGACATCTATAAGTGCTTTAAAAATAGATGGCCAACAAACATATGAAGAAATGCTCAAGATCATTACTCATTGTTGTTATTGTCATAAGTGCTGTCAAGTAGGTTCCAACTCAGAGCAAGCCTGTATAGGGTTTCCAAGCGGCTGGTGAGCTTGAACCGCCGACCATGCTGTTTAAACAACTTTGCAGTCCAGTGCATTAACACACAGTGCCACACCAGGACTCCCATCAGTCATTAGAAAGATGCAAATCAAAAATAACAGTTGTGACGCGAATGTATATGCGCACCCATGTTCAATGTAGCATTATTTACAACAGCAAAAAGATGGAGAGAGCCTAAAAGCCCATTTACAGAAGAATGATTAAATAAACTTTGGAACATACACACACACACACACACACACACACACACACACGGCAATACTACGCAACATTGAGGAATAATGATGAATCTGTGAAACACCTTATAGCACGGAAGAACCTGGAGGACATTATGCTGAATGAAATCAGTCAATCACAGAAGGGCAAATATTGTATGATACATGGTTTTCATGCTCAAACAAGCATTCTATGATGGTTACCAGGAGTGGGAGGTAAGGGAGAATTATTTACTGGCTTGAAGGTAAACACATGTTAACTTGTGTGACCAAGAAGGCAGTTAAAAAAGAAAGGAAGAAGAGCAGTGGGGGAAGAAGAAAAAAAGTATATTAATGATTACCAAGGATGAGGGGAGGGAGGAACAGAGAACTACTGCTTGAAGGGGCACTGAGATGCTGTCTGAGTTGATGAAAAACTTTTTAAAATAAACAATGGCGATGGTTGTACAGCATGTTGGGTGGAATTCAGTGTGAATGAGTCACATGATTAAAAATGGCAGCATGTTTTTTATATATCTCTTATTACAATAAAAAAACAGTTAACTGGTTACAAATATGGTTCTGCATACAGATTAAGTATGTGTGTGTATATATATATGTATGTGTACATGTGTACCAACACACATATAGAGAGATGCATATACATTCATATTTGTATACACACATAGCTATATAGTTGCATAGTAAATAATATAATAATGTCAAATATAAACACATACACTCATACTTCCTGAAGGTTTTAATCTGAGACAATGCTTTGGATTTCTTTTTAAATCAATCTTTAATGATAAAAGAATACTTTTACTTGTTAAACACAGAGTTTGAATTTACTTAGTGTTTTCTGACAATTGTGTCTCACTATGAAGTGTTTGGATCTAAAACAAAACACAAAAATAGTTGTTGTTTAAGTACCGTCAAGTTGATTCTGACCCATAGTGACCCAATATAGTGTTTCCAAGGAACAGCTGGTGAGGTTGAATCACTGACCTTGCAGTTCAAACAGGACTCCACAAAAGAGTAGTTGTTGTATTCACTTGTTGTTGTTGTTAGATGCTGTTGAGTTGGCACCGATTCATAGTGACCGTATGCACAACAGAACGAAACACTGCCTGGTCCTGCGCTAACCTCATAATTATTGCTGCTGCCACTGTGCCAATCCATCTCAAAAAGGGGTCTTCCTCTTTTTCCATGACCCTCCACTTTGCCAAACATGATGTCCTTCTGCAGGGACAGGTCCCTCCTGATAATATGTCTGAAGTATGAGAGATGAAGTCTGGCCATCCTAGAGCACTCTGGCTATACTTCCCCCAACACAGATTTGTTTGTTCTTTTGGCGGTGGTGGTGTACCATGGAGTCAGTTCAACCCACAGCAACCCTGTACCAGGTTTCCGAGGCTGTAAATCTTTACGGGAGCAGAAAGCCCCATCTTTTTCCCGTGGAATTGCTGGTAGTTTCGAACTGCTGACCTTGAGGTTAGCAGCCTGACTTGTAACCACTGCACTACCAGAACTCCTTACAATGCCTCACTAGTATGATCATTTTGATAATTATGGTGGTTTTGGAAAACATGACTTAGCCCTCTATATAATTTACTTGTGAAAAGTTGTGCATACTTGGATTTAAATAGTTAACTGTCAATTTCTATAACCAGTGGCAAAAGTATGGTAAGATACAGAAGTCTCAGCATATTTTCTAAAATACCAACAATAACATGCAATATTTGAAATCTCCATTACCTTGTCAAGCATTGTATATGGATTCTCTGCATTGAAGTCAAGAGGAGCATAGCATCTAAATCTTTCTCTGAACTCGGACTGTTTTGCCTGATCACAGAATAAAGAAAATAGGAGGTGAATCTCCAATAAACAGCTTCAATTATATTTATAAAACTCTTCTCCAAAGAACAAAACAAAAACAACCAGGTAACTAGCTTACATCAAACAAAACGCATTTCTTTCGTATACGAGTGACCTCTGCATTTTGGAGAGGAGAAACTTCATGTCTGACAGTTGCAGCAATCTTTTTGGTAATTTCCCATCTTTCAGGTAATTCCTACAGAAACAAACAGGCAAAATAGGAAAGTATTACAATTCCACAAAGAAATCAACCCTATGAAATTCAAGAATTATACTTTCTTTACACTAACCCATGGCATCCTTTTATTCTTACAGAAAATTAGGCATTTAACCATAAAAGATTGAAGAGATGAAGTCTTAGAGGCAGGCTGAAATATAGATTGACCCCCTGGCACCTCTGTATTCGTATCTGCCAAACATACACCAAGAGTCAGTTTCATCTCAGAACAGACAAAAATCCTTTCAAAATAAGGATCCCACCTTTCCCAATTGTTTTTGCTGCTGAAAGAAAACAATTAAAGAACTCTGGAAACCACTTTGCTGACCTATAGCAGCTAGAGAGAATTCATAGGTGGTACAGTTAGATACTCAACTACTAATGGAAAGGTTAGCACTGTAACCTCCTACTCCTAGGGGTTTGGGGAAGACAGGCCTGATGATCTGGTACAACCTTGAAAACCCTGGAAACAATGTTGTTCTGCACACATGGGATCGCTAAAAGTCGGAATTGACTCGACAACAATAACAAACAACAGAAGTAACTGGAAGCTGAAGAAAGCCATGCTTAGTTAGTTAACATAGTGTGAAAAGATATGCTTTGCATCTGGTATAGTTAAGATAAAAATGTGAATTATTCTCATCTTCCTGCTTTCCTCTAGCCTCCAAATCTCTGACTGAGTCTGTTCTTTCTTAATGGAGACTCTGCGTGCTCAGGATAGCTTATTTAGATGACTTGAATTTCTGAAGTTAGAAGGGCAAAGGGAAATAAAGGTTAATTCCTACTTGATATAGGACAAAAGAAGCAATAAATAGCCCAAGTAGCAACTCAACTCTGCTCTTCCTACCTACAATGAAAACAGAGTGAAGGCAACTTGTTTTCTTTGCAGACCAGTTGCACATATTAACTGTTGAAAAGCATTCCGGGTATGCACATTGACAAAGTATTGTTTCTATGGTCATCTGTGTCATACAACACCACAGCATTCTACCTGGTGGCTGAAGTGCAAAACCAAAGGTCCCAATGACTGTTTAGTAACTCTCAATAAATATTTGATGACTGATTCAGAAACTGCTCATTATAAAGAGTGCAATGTGCCTAGGGCACACGGAACTCCTCTAGGTTGTACAAGAGGTTAAGGTAAAGCACATTCAGTGACTTAAATGGTTTTATAATCTGCCAGAGTGAATGAGAGGACATGACAAATGTGTTGATTTCCATCAGAAGGTCTACGTGTTATAAAATCAAGAACACTAGGGAAGCAACCTGGTGCTATGGCTGGTCTTGAAACCCAATTGTTCTTCCATCTGTGCCTTTCCTCTCTATCTCAGCAAGTTTCTGCATCCTCATCTAGACACTGACACTTGGGTTTCCAATCCTACACCAGGAAAGTAAATATCCCAGGAAGTTACTGCAGGGGCCAGTTCTGTAAACCAGAGACAGCTCACATATGGGGGCTAAAGCCCCTTGACCCTCTGCGTTCACATCAGGCCTGCAGTTGCCTGCTTTATATTTATTGTTATTGTTAAGTACCGTCCAGTCAGTTCCAACTCACAGTGAGCCTGTTTAGGGTTTCTGAGGAGCAGATGGTGGGTCTGAACAGCTGACCTAGTGATCCAAACTGACCAAGATCCTATGCTTTTCAGAGTTTCTCTGATACAATCTACTCATTAAAGAAGTAATTGAATCTGAGGCTGAAGGAGTGAATGGATTTCAACAAGCAGAGATTAGAGTAAAATCCCTTGAGATCTTGTGAGGTTAGGCTACCAGTGGCAAGGGTCAGTGTGCGCTATTATGGAAATTGGCCAATATTAGGAGGATAAGGGCAGTTGCTTTTGATTTTGAGCAGGGAAGGAGGGTCTTGGTCACACTTGTAGATTTGAGAGTCCCATCTAGCTGTCGAGTATGTGGTCGATGCGGTATGAGGAAAAATGAGAGAAGAAATTATTGCTGTGATTGAGGTAAGAAGAAACAGGACTGAATTAAAATGAGTTTAACAGGAGGCAACAGACTGAAAAGACATTGTATCAAGAGACCATCTTGCTGGTGGTACAGTCCTATGACTTTGAGGAAATCATATTAAACTCTTGGTAGGCATGGACCCACCTAAGTGTTTTTCAGCATAAACCCAAGCACAGATGAGTATATGGAAAATATTACAGCAGCTAATAGTAAATTAGGAGAAGCAGTAGTATCATAAATCACCTTAATTAAAATAATCCAATCTAAATGACTGAAGTCGACAATGGTTTCCTAAGTGGTATACCACCAAAAGCACAGGCAACAACAGAAAAGTAGAGAAGCTCTTCTTGTTACGAGCCATCGAGTCACACTTAATTAAAATTGAAAACTTTTGTGCATCAAAAGATACTATCAAGAGAGTGAAAAGAAACCCCCAAAGTGGGAAAAATATTTGCAAACCATGTATCTGATTAAGGGTTCACTTCCCAGGACATAGGAAGAAAATCACAGCTCAACAAAAAGATAAATAACCAACTGAAAAATAGCCAAAGGGCTTGACCAGACATTTCTCCCAAGAAGATATATGAAGGTAAGTATATATATATATATTGCTACTAGGGTTGATTTAAAATAAAATGTGTTTAACATATTTCTATGATCACTGGATGGCTGCAGACAACTTCTTTCAGCAATACACTTGTGTTCATTTCCTTAGGGTATTGCCAAAAAGAAGCTCTGACCAAAATATTGACTTCCGAAGAAATCTACTGGGCTGGTTTAATTTAAGACAAAGAGGATTATGGTGGTTGGTTTTAGTTATTCCAAAGGAATGATCTTGATGGATTTTCTTGAAGGGCACAATTTGATCACAGGAGTTTATTATGAAGAAGTTTTAAGAAAATGGAAAACTGCTTCAATGTAAAAGGGCCAGAAAAGTTGTTTCAAGGAGTATTTTTCCCATCATGACAATGCACTATGCTCATTCTTCACGATATCCAGGGCTGTCCTGTGAGAATTTTGTTGGCTCTGGTAGCGTAGTGGTTATGAATCGGGCTGCGAACCTTAAGGTCAGCGACTCGAAACTACCAGCCGCTCCGCGGGAGAAAGACGAGGCTTTCTACTCCCGTAAAGATTTACACCCTCGGAAACCCTGTACAGGGTCGCTATGGGTCGGAACCGACTCGACGGCACATAACAACAACAACATTGCACTGATCTTGCCCCCTTAAGACTTTTTTGTTTTGTTTCCCAGAGAACAATGAAAAGGGACCCTTGAGGATGCCACAATTACTGTTTTGATGTGGTGTAAATTAAAGAGCACAGGATTCTTTGGGGACAGTCTATGAGATGGAAACACTGTCTTCAGCATTGACCTAGATGTTGCTGCCAAGTACCATTGAGTTGGGTCCAGCTCATACCGACCCTGGATAGGATTTCCGAGGTTTTAAATCTTTGCAGGAGCAGAAAGCCTCAGCTTTCTCCCTTGGAGTAACTGATGGGCTTGAGCTACCAACCTGGTGATTTGCAGACCAGTGCTTATCCTATGGAACAGTGATATTCCCTATTGTTGGAAGAACAGTTCAAGAAATAATAGCTTCACATTTTAATATTTTTGTTTTATAAAGGTGTCTATGATTTTATAACATACTTTTTTACTTTCTCTCATATAAATGGCCAAAAATCACATTAAAAAAGTGTTTACTGTTATTAGTCATTGGGGAAATACCAGTCAAAACCACAATGAGATAGCAGTTTACATCTATTGGGTGTACACTATTATACTAATAAAGTGATAACTTTAATTAAAACACAAAAAACAAACAGAATAAACAAGTAAACAATGTTAGCAAAGATTTGGAACAACTGGAATCTTCCTATATTACTGGGGGGTGGGCGCATGTAAAATGGTACAGTTGTCATGTAAAATAGTTTGGTTAGTCTTCAGAAAAGATGAGTAGAGAACTACCATGTAGCCCAGCAATTCCACTTCTAGTAAAAATAACTGAAAACAGGGCCTCAAACAAATACTTAAACACAATTATTCTTAACAGAACAATTTATAGTAGCCAACAGATGAAAAAACAAACTAAATCCCTTACCAATAGATGAATGAACAAACAAAATATGGTATACACTCCTATAATGGAATTATATGGCTAAACTACAAAATTAGTATGCCAAGTGAAAGAACCCATCCATAAATATTGTACTTTTTCATTTATATGATGAATGCAAATAAGTAAATTCATTGAGACAGAAAGCAGAGAGGTATTTGCCAGGGGTTTGGAGGATGGGAACACAAGTGACTGCTTAATGGGGTTGAACTGTCCTCTAAGGTGATAGAAAATGTCTGGGAACTAGTTGTACTAAAGGCTATTGACTTGCATACTTTTTAAATGGTCACTTTTACATTATGTGAACTGAAAATTCACCTCAATCAAAAAAAGAAAAAAAAAAAAACAGCAAAAAAGGTTTATTGGCGATTGCAAGTATAGTGATGGTGGTTCTGTGCCGTGGAGTCAGTTCCGAATCATAGTGACCCCATATAGGGTTTCCAAGGCTATAAATCTTTAGGGACCAGAAAGCCTTATCTTTGTCCCATGGAGCCACTGGCAGTTTCGAACTGCTGACCATGAGATCAGCAGCCCGACTCATAACCACTCTGCTACCAGAGCTCCTTGATTTCAAATATAGAGAATTTTTTTAAAAAAGAAGAAAATGAGATCTTAAAGGATATTTTACCTAAGAAATTCTGAAAACTGAAAAGCTAAGTAACTTGTCAAGACTGGCAAACAAGATGGACTTGTACAATACTTGAAATATCTAAGGCTGAGTTCCAAACTCAGATCACTTAAATAGGATCCAATCAATATTTTTTGGTTGATGTGTCCATTGATCATACATGGAAGTTTAAATGGAAACACAGCCTGGAAGCTGGTGAATGGTGTACATATATAAACTACCTGTAGAACTTCAATATGGGTGTGGGAACAGACACTCAGCTGTGAGGTCACTGTTCATGAGTTTCAGTTAGATATTAAGGACTCTGTTCTTCATTTGGCCCATAGCAGCCACCAGGTTCAGCAGAGTATGAAGACAGGATGAGAGCATAGCTATCCCTGTTTAGGAAATACAGTGATTTTGTCATTCAATCCGAATCAGGTTTTCTTTATTAACATGGCCATGATCTGTTTCCTAAGACTAGGCTTCTTCTCAACTGACAGGCAGTGCTTAATTAAAAGGAGTGTTGGCATATTTCATATGTGAAAGTGGTGGCAAAAGTAGAAACAAACAAACATTGAGAGAGAGAGAGAGAGAGATCTTAAAGGATATTTTACATAAGAAGTTCTGAAAACTGAAAAGTTAAGTAACTTGTTTCAATTTAGAGGCTATTACTAAATACCTTCAAGCAAACAACATACTAACTAAAGAGTAAGTATGTTGGCATGAAACGCATCTAGAGTGAGTGTTGGTTAGCTGTACTACTTGTGGGACCATGACAACATTATTAAATCTCTTTAAGCTTCAGATTCCTAGCCTGTAAAATGAAAACATGAGTGTCTAGTATACAGATTGTGGGAGTCCTGATGTGGCACTGGTGGGCTAATGCATCAGACTGCAAAGTCGTTTGAACTGCAAGGTTGGTGGTTCAAGCTCACCAGCTGCTCCTTGGAAACCCTATACAGGGTCGCAATTGACTCGACAGCACTTCACAACATCATCATGCAGGTTGCTATGAAGATGTAATCAGAGTGTGCATGTAATATGCTTGGCTAACGGAGGTGCTCAGCATATGGCAATGATCATTATTTCGCCTCCACACTTACCTCCAGCTGAAAGTAGACTTGTTCTGGCATCTTCTGTCCATAGCTTTCCAAGAGCATGATGGTTTCTTTTAGTGGTTCAAAGAGTTCATCAGTAGCTCTCTGTCGACTCCTCACAGCCAGAAGATGCCCCATGATGTCAACCAAACCATCGTGACCACCTTCATTTGACTCTTTTTGAAGTCCTACATCTGTCTCCTTTATAAATTCTTGTAGCTCATTCAGGCTATTAAATAGACATATGTTTACACAAACAATAGTATGTACATAAACAATAGTATATACAGGCATAAATTAAGCACATCAAAACCCTTAGCATGTAAAGCTTCTGATGGAAACTTAATTTCATTATTTACCTCCTGAAACATTGTTCATCTGTATTATAATGCTCTTAACATCTCACAACTTAAAAACAACAACAACAATAAAGTAATAGAAATTAAAGATCCCAAATACCAAAGTACAAAAGGCTACCTGTCGATGACAAATCTTAAAAGGTGCTCCTGAAACATCCAGCTCCATTTCTTGATGATGCTTAGCAAGCTCACTTTGAAAGGTTTCATGTCCACCTTGAACCAACTATCAAAGACTCTGAAGTCATCAAATTTGCTCATCTGAACATACAAGGCTTCGTAAGTGTCAATCTGTAAATAGAAAAAGGAAAACAAAAAAACAAAAGAATCCCCAGTAACTACACAACTTAATCCAAAGTCAGTAACTACATCACATGCAAACATTTCCCTTACCTGTTCTTTGAATTGCTCAATAGTTGGCGGCTGCTCAGGAATTTCCTCATTTGCATGAGCATCCATTTCCTCTGATGTTACAGTATGGCCATACAGGAGAAAATGCTTCATGAATTCAGCTCGCTCATCCACCCAGAGGTAAGCGTAGGTCTCCAGGGTATTTCTGAAGTCTAAGACCTTTTTGATGACATCCGCTACTCTGTTCATTATCTCCTGCCTGGCTTCTACCAGGCCTAGCATGTTATCCATATCAATCTGAATGAGAGGAAAACCAGGCACTCACTGAAATCAGCCTTGCTCTAGCAATTTTTTGAACAATACTATTATCTGGGAAATTGTTCAAGGGAAAAATCCTTTAAACAAAATCAAAATTAAAAATGTTATTTTTTCCCAACTTCTCTGTTCCTTGTGCTTCCCATCACCAGATTATTTTTGAATAGTTAATATAAAAGCTAATAATTATTTACATACACAAACAGATCACAACCAAAGCTTATTAGAGGTTGTTGTTGCTAAGTGCTGTGGAGTCGGTTCCAAATCATAGCAACCCTGTAAAGGGTTTCCTAGGAGAAGCCGGTGGGTTTGAAGAAGTGACCTTGTGGTTAGCAGTGCAGTGTTGATGCTACAAAGCACACCAGGACAGGGAGAGGAGGGCCTCACTGTGTGGAGGCACTGAGCTTTTGTTAATGGTGATGGAATCTTTCAGGAAAAAGACAGTGACAATAACCGCACAGCATAAATACATTTAATGTCACTGAATAATTATGCAAAAAATGGTTAAATTGGCAAATGTTTTCTTATATAAATATTGCTCACAATTTTTTTTTTAAGTTATACCTACTTAGAAATAAAATACCTGAAAAAAAAAAAAAAAAAAAAAGAAAGAAAATACCTGATAATTTGCTATTTCCAGATGGGATGCTACTCTCTGCATGTGGGCAGACATTCTAAAGCTATTGCATAGCATTTCTTCTACCAGGTCATAGAGACCATCACCAGCATCTCTTTCTAAGGAAGGCTTAAACACAATCTCAGGAGGCATGAGGATCATTTGTACTTGAAAAAATGGTACAGGTTTCCATTGTTTCTCTGTATTTATCAGAAAGAAATCCAAGTCATGCATTATAGCTTGAAAAAAGCCTTCTACCACGATGTCATCGATGAATTCTACATAAATCTTCCAAGTATCCAGACAAGGATTGGCTTTGAAGAGTTTCCTATTTTCCTAGAGAGAAACATTAACAGATGAGCATAAACAATACTGAGTATTAAAAATGAAGGCTTTCATTATAATCAGTGCAATGAAATGAACTGATATTCCCCCATGTAAACTATCACTCAATTCACAATCAAAACTTTAAAGAAGAAAAAAAGTGTTGGGGGAAAGATAGAGTCCCCACTGAATAGTTTTCATGTTGTCTAGACGGGTCTAGTAAAAAGAGATGAGGATACGATTCTTATGATTCAATAGTGAGTAATTGTTATCATGACTAATTGCGACTGTCACTATTGTAAAGGGAGTAGTTAATCTTACAGTCCAGAAACAGAGGACCCTAGGAACTTCAAGGGAGAAGAGCCTAAGGTGAATGTGAGACCTTATCCAGAAAAGCAGCAACACGAGATGGAGGCACAGATGGGGACATGGAGAGAGGGAGTAGCTGAGGACCCTAGATTCATGGAAAAAGAGGGACTGAGAGCTGGTGGCCAGGAGGCAGACTTGAAGAATGTACCCTTTGGTGGTGTAAATTATTATATATGACTGAATGTTAAAAAAAAAAAAAAAAGAGAGAGAGAGAGAGCGAGCTAAAATGAATAGAGAGAAATACTGTTAACTGATGGTAAGTGGAGGGGATTATAATCATGGTAATGAAACAAAATATATGATTTGTTGAATGTAAAACTGATGATCTTCCCTGTAAACTTTCACTCCATACACACACACACACACAAAATGAAGGCTTCTTATGTAAACAGCTTGATGAAGAAGGATCTGTATTTTTGTACACAACACATGAATATCCAAGTGCTAAGTGGCACAACCTTAAACTAAATGGCAAAGTGCTAGCAGGACTTTAAAATCTTATGCTTACTTATGAAAGAAATTCAAAGTAATTTTTTAAAGAAAAAAATCAATTTGAAAATTGTAGTCTTCAAATACAGACAAGATATAAACTGGTTTTCAATGCATTCTGGATATACTGGACTTGTCTATAGCTCCTGCACGGTACCTAACTGTATTTGACCCTGATCTTTGCCTTCTAGGGCCTTGCCTAAAGTAAACTCACACATCATAGAACACTCCTATGGGACATCTGGAGATAGTCAGACATAACTAAGTCAGAGAAGGACTATGTACTCCAAGTCTCTCTGCGAGACTCACAGTGCACCTACTCTACTAAAATCTGTGTAACTTGGTCTAACTCAGTCGTTTCTAAAACTATTCAATCACACTGAATAATTGTTTGCAAATCACCTATGAGCAGCCTTTGAAATAGTCACTCTAGAAGCCTTAGGTCAGTGCTCCCTCTTGTTGTTATTGTTAAGTGCTGTGAGTCGGTTGTGAGTCATTGTGACCCTGTATAGGGTTTCCAAGGAGCAGCTGGTGAATTTGAACCACTAACCTTCCAGTTCAAACCGACCTTGTAGTCCAGTACTTTATTCTACAGCACACCAGGACTTCAGTGCTTCCTTTTTGTTCCAACAAATGCAAGTTTCTTCTGCCTCTGCACTTTCTTAGAATAGGTGAAACAATGGGCAGATCAGTGGAGCAGGGCTGGGCCAGCTTGAGATAGACAGGGCTAAGAACCAGTATAGTTTGGGCCTACAATGGCCAGGTCTAGAGACACAGTTGGTAAGACCAGCTAGGCAGTACAGTTGACTCCAGAGGCCATCTTTAAAGCCTATACAGGACTGAGGGCAGATGGCCATGGGAGAAACTAGCACAGAGAAACAGACACGAGGATAAGAGCTGATTCTAAGACAGACTAGGCTTTCTGCTTTTCTCTGATTATTACTCACCACAGAAATACAAAGGAGCTTCAAAAAGTTCATGGAAAAATGCAATAAAAAGAGAATTTTCCCATGAAGTTTTTGAAACTCCCTCTGATGAATTCCTTCTATTAGTCTTCCTGTCTACCTTTTCATTTCCCTGTGGTTTACACTCAACAGGGAAACCCTTTAAGCTGAGAGCCTCTGGCCGCTACTTTCACTCAGTAAAAGCCAGCTGTCCTCATAATGGCCTAACAACCCCATGTGACATGCTCTTAGTCCCTTCCCAACTCCATCCCTACTACTATCCCTTGTTCATTCTTCTCCAGCCATGAACAGACAGGTCACCTCAAAGCCTTTGTCCTGTTCTCTAGCTAGACACCCTTCTCCTGAAATCTGCATGTCTCATCTTCTTCCTCTTTCCGATCCATGCACAGATGCAACATTGGTAGAGAGGCCTTCCCAACAAAAGATCCCACACCCTCCATCGGCTAGTCAACATACTCGGCTCTATTTTATTTATTTTTGCCATTGTTCTTATCATCTGCTGACATGGCATATAATTGCTATTTTCTTTTACAGTCTTCCCTGACTAAGGCGTAAGCGACATGAGACAAGAAACTTGCTTGGGATCTTTTGGGTTTATTTGTCTGTTTTTTTGTTTTGCTTCATTTTCTGTTTTCCTTTACATTGTTAATCCTGGAATAGTGCTTGTTACTGGTTTAAATAATTCAAATATTTGTTAAAAAGAGAGTAACTATTGTCCTTCTTAGAAGAACATTGTGAGAGTTACATAAGATGATTTACACAAGGTGTTTGGCACAAAATGGGCATTCCACAAACAGTGGCCATTATTAATAGCACCAAAAAGCATGCAACAAATAAGGGATCACATCACTAGCCTTGCTGTTGAATTTTTTTAAAATCTTGTATCTTGTTTACCTCAGGAATGAGAGTAGTAAGGGTTACAGAAATTATAAGCAAGTGAAGTCAATACCTCCATTTTAAATGCCTAACCAAACTACATGTAGAGACTTCCAGTAAGAAGTGCAGACCCACTACACAGGCCCTCTACAACAGGGGTGGGGAACCTTTTTAATCTGCCAACATTTTTAACATCACTCATGGGCCACACAAAATTATCAACTTAAAAGTTAGGTTGCTCTATTTGACCAAACTTGTGTGGTGCTGCAGGTTAATGCACTGGGCTGCAAAGTCACTTTGAACAGTTGGAGGTTCAAGCTCACCAGATGCTCCTTGGAAACCCTATACATAGTCGCTATGAGTTGGAAATGACTTACAACGACAACAACAACAACAATGTGATGGCTAGATTCTTGGTGAAGTGCTGTAGGATCTGCACTGGACTGTGAACCACATGGTCGGCTCCTCAGAAACCCTATAGTGTTGCTATGAGTCAGAACTGACTAGACAACATTTAACAACAAAAAACAACGTGATGGCTGGAACTGTGGTTGCCTTGACAAGGCCTAAAAAACGATTTCATGGGCCTTATACAACCAGTGGGGTTGGACGTTTCCCACTCTTGCTCTACAACAAAGACAGGAGAGACCAAATAAAACAGACACAGAGGAAAATCCTGAAGCCCTGAACTTCAGAGGAAAGGTTAGAGGGGTGGACTGAGTGCTTGCTGGGAGTAGAAACTGAGCAGGGACAGTGAGAGAGGGAGCCTGACTGGTGAGCAGTTGTTCAGATGTGGCACGACCACCATGAATTTCTGTAAGTAGCTTTGCTGACAGAAGGTATCTTGGCAGAACAGATTCACATAGTTGACGGGAAAAGTGCAATTCCTTCTTTGTCCCCCATGCTCTGCTGGTGACCAGAGGGGTAGTCAGTTCTCAACCTCATCTACTCCCAGCAAAGCCCCTGCTCACCAGGAGTTCCACTGTGAGGTGGAGCCCAGCTATGCCACTTGGTGCACCAGTTTGGTGTTTGAATTCAGGTGGGCTTGGCTTAGGATCTACAGAACCCATGGAATCACCAGACCATCTACCCTGTGGTCCTAACAGACACTGAAACCAGCTTCATTGAAGGCCTGTATGGACTACTTCCAGATTGAGTGCTCCAAGCACAGATAACACTGAGGCCTGTAGGCACTCCATCTAGGACCTCCTAGGACCTCGGCTGTCACACCTCTCCTACACCTACCTCACAAGCTCCCTGAATTGCAGGAGTGCCCTACCCCCTCTGAGTTTTCTTTTCTTCTCTCTGGGCCCAACAGCTACTCTGGGGTTTTTTTGTTTTGTTTTGGGTTTGTTGGGTTTGTTTTTTTTTCTTCTGTTGTTTCATTCTTTTGTTTTTGTTGTTTATTCTTTCTTCTCCTCTTTCCATTCCCTTGAATTTTATTCTTCCTGTATCTCCTTTTTTCCCCTTCTTTTCTTCAGTCTTTCATTTCCTCTCTTCCACTATTTTCCCCTTTTGATCTTTTTACTACTCTCTTTATGTGGCACTGTGACTTAATATGCTGGACTATGATGTCGGTTTGAGTCGCAGGTCAGTGGTTCAAGCTTACCAGTCGCTCCTTGGAAACCCTACACAGGGTTCCCATGAGCTGGAACCGACTCAATGGCACTTAACAGCAACAACTCTCTTTCTCTTTATTTCATTTTCCCTCCTCCCCTGGTTTTTCTAAGGACTATTTTTATTTATATTTCTTCCTTTTAATTTCCCTCCTACAGCTCCATTTTCCTGTCCCTCTTTTTCTCTTTTCAGTTATTGTACTCTTTTTTGTAGTCCCTGCCTGTTCCATTTAATTTTTTCATAAATTTTTATTGAGGTTTACATGTAAGAACATCAGTTTTACATTCATCTTATCATATTTTGTTTCATTGCAATGATTACAGTCCCCTCCATGTATCATCAAATAACCAAAGGGTACACACCACAGGCCACCCCCGGCTGTCAACACACAGCCCCTCTCCCTCTCTGAGTCCAGTGTCCCCAGACGCTCCATCTGTCCACATCATCTTCTCTGTCTCCATCTCTGGCGTCACTGCCTTTCTGGGTAGGGTCCCGCTCTCCACTCTTCTCATTTGATGGTCCCAGAGACCTCTGCTCCTGGGCTTCAAAATCAATCACTTCCCTCCTTTTGTCAAAAACATCTACCTCTATATTTCCTAGCCCTCACAGTCAGTCCTGATGGCAATTATTCACTATTGTAAGACTAGAGTCTTATCCCCATTTCCTTTTACCAGCTCAATCCCAACAGATTAGAAATCTTTCAATGAAGATTCTACCTTCCCCCACCCTGTCTGGAACTAGGCTCCCTCTTGAAAGCTTGTAAGCCAGTCACTTCTTGCCGTTGTAACCCCTCCCCCATTTTGGGTAGCCAATTAGCCAATGTCTAAAGTTGCCCATCCCTGTCAACACTGTGTACTGAGGGGGTGGGAGTGATTCTCACTGTAAAGATTTGTTCCCTTTTTTGAACTATTACATCCATAAGTATAGGTAAAGTTCATCAAATTGTATCAGGTTACTCTTTTTTTTTCTCCCTCTTCTTTCTTCTGCTAGTCAAGTTCTGATCATCCAGGCTTTGATGGCTATCTGTGGGTACTATCTGCAAGCATGGGTGTTCTTGTGCATCTCCATCACTTCTTATCAGCTGGATGCTTCACGCTCCGCTATAGTTCTCTGTGGCCATGTCACTGCCTCTGGGCCCAGGAGTCCCCGGGTTTTGCTGTACTGCTGGCCATCCAGATCTCCACATGGGTTCATAGGTGTCTATTGAAAGTGGTCAGACTTAGTTTGCAACTTCATTGCTGTTTTTTCCCCCTCTTCCACTTATTGGTGATCAACATGGTCACCAGCCAGACCACATGCCTGCTCATGCATTCATCTTGAGAGTCTCAGTCTTGGAAGAGAGTTTGCTCTGAGAGGTCCTGACCACTTGCCTTGATGGATCCCGGGTGAACAGCTTACTTGTTTTTGTAGGAATCAATCAATCAGACTGCTGTTATTGCTTTGGATTTTTCTTGCTGGTCATTCTTTAACAAAATATCTTCTGTTCTTCTGGCTGCTCCAAGCTGGTCTACTGTCCTTTTCAGTGGACATTTCCAACCTCATATGATTCTGGATGGGGTTCTGGATTCCACCTATGGTCTTGTGCAATGTAAAGGCTCCACTGGAAACCTCTTTCACTGGGCAATTTCTAATACCTTTAAGGTATTCCAATCAGTTGTAGGCTGAAAACGGACTTACAAGCTTTCTGTAGTGATGTTTCTGGCAATTTACACATATAGTGCAATCCCAATCCAGATTCTAACAACATTCTTCAAAGACATGGAAAAGACAATTGCAAACTTTATGTGGGAAGGAAAGAGATCCAGGATAAACAAAGTACTGCTTAAGAAGAAGAACAAGTTGGAGGCCTCTCACGCCCCAACTTCAAAATTTACTACATGGCTACAGTGGTCAAAACACCCTGGTACTGGTACAATGAAAGATACATAGATCAATGGAACAGAATCGAGAATCCAGAAAATTAACCCATCCACATACAGCCAACTGATTTTTGACAAAACACCTAAATATATCATATGGGGAGGTGATGTCTCTTCAAGAGATGGTGCTGGCAGAACTGGAAAATGATATACAAATGATTGAAACAAGACCTTCACCTCATACCTTATAGAAAAACCAACTCAACATGGATTAAAGTCCTAAATGTGAATCCCAGAATTATGAAGGCCATCAAGGAAAAAATAGAGACAAATGTGAGGGCACTGATTCAGGGGATACACAGACTACCAAACATTTTTAAAACCACACAAACAAAAGTAGACAAAATAAATGAATGGGACATACTAAAAATTAAAAACTTATGTGAATCAAAAGACTTCACCAGAAGAGTAAAAATGGAACCCACAGAATGGGAAAAAATCTTTTGAAATGACACATCAGACAAAGGACTCATTTCTAAAATATATAGCAAACTACAACACCTCTACAGGAAAAAGACAAATAACCCAATTTAAAAATGGGCACAGGACATGAACAGACACTTCACCAAGGGGGAGATCCAGGAAGCCAACAAACATATGAAGAAATGTTCACTATCACTAGCCATTTGTTGTTGTTGTCAGGTGCCATCAAGTCAGAACTGATTCATAGCAACCCACGCACAGCAGAACGACACAATGTCCTATCCTGGGCCAACATAACTACCGCTGCCATACTTGATGCCATCAATGATGCCACCTGGCTGATCCATCTCATTGGGGGTCTTCCTCTCTTTCTCTGACCCTCCATTTTACCCAGCATGACATCCTTCTCTAGCGACTGTTCCCTCCTGACAATATGTTCAAAGTATGAGAGACAAAGTTTGGCCATCTTGGCCTCCAAGGAGCACTCTGGCTGCACCAC
>NW_006408524.1:31943583-31983288 GCF_000296735.1 Chrysochloris asiatica
TGGTATTTACCCACAAGAAATACGAGCCATAACATGAATAGATATATGCATACCAATGTTCATAGCAGCACTATTTACAATACCAAAAAGATGGAGACCACCTAAGTGCCCACCAACTGAAGAATGGATGAACAAACTGTTGTACATACACACAATGAAATATTTTGCTACTGTGAAGAACAACAAGGAAACCCTAAGCTAGTCACACAGCATGGAGGAACCTTAAGGACATTATGTTGAGTGAAATTAGTCACAAAAGGAGAAATACTGTACAGGACCACTATTGTAAAAGACTAAGAAAAAGAACCCATACTAAAGGGGGTGTGTGGATTCTTTGCTGGTTACCGGTATGTGGAGGAAGGGTGAGGGGAGGGAGGGGAAGGTGGAACACAGGGTATAGACAAAGGATAGTTTGGGTACTGGGGAGTGGGGACAATACACAAGAAAAGGGGAAGGGAATGGATAAACAAGGCTGATGGAAAAACAATTAGTCAGGTTTTGTATGGGCTACATGGGACAGAGGTAAATAATGATGTATTTTAACCATGGCAATTAAATGAGATATGACAGGATGAATGTAAAGCTAATGTTCTCCCACATAAACCATCACATAATTCCAAAACATTTAAAAAAATAAAAAGACAGAAAGAACATGAGTACCCCATCCCCTTCAAAAAAAAAAAAAGAGAGAGAGAGAGTACCTCTACCAAGTTGTGTATCTTGCAGCCGTCTTCCTGGATTAGCCTGTATTTTTTAGCAAAGGCATCACCCTTGTCCTCCAGAGTAAAGGGGGTCTCCTTCCTGTGCTCCCTCCTGGGAAGAAGCGTGCACTCAGCCCAGGTGCTCATCATTTGCTGGATCACTAGAACGTTGCTCTGAGTCTGTTGAACCCGGTGCTCCAGCTCAGAGGCGCTCATCTTCACCTTCTCAATGTATTCCCAGCAGTCATCCTGCCAGGTGAGTGACGTCGCAGCTTCCTTCAGTTGGTCATCCACAGCTCTCAGTTCATCCACAACCAGTGGGTATTCAACTTCGACAAGGGTCTGCTTCAGCTTATTATACCCTTGCACAAGAAGTTCAAGACTTGCAATGTACTGTGCAAAAGCAAAGAAAACCCCAAAACAGAAAAAAGGACCAAAGCTGTGATAAGCACCAAATACAGTTTTCCGACTTGGTTGTTGATATGTGCTGTCCAGTTGGTTCTGACTCATAGTGACCCTGGCATAGGATTTCTGAGGCTGGTGTGTTTGAACTGCTGACCTTTTGGTTATCAGTCCAGCACTTATCCTACTGTGCCACACCAGGACTCTATGAAGATACCGTATGTCTACATGGCATCCTGGTATGGGCTGTAGGATAAACACTGGCTTGATAGCCAAAAGGTCAGTGGTTCAAACACACCAGGTACTCCTCGGAAATCCTATGCAGTGTCTAAATAAGCAAAACCGACATAACAGTACTTAACAACAACAACATGTTAAGAATTAGAATTTATTCATCAAGCCTAGTGACTAAAAAAACACACACCTTTAAAATAGTACTTCTTTTCTTAAAGATGGCTAAGGCGGAATCCGGTATGTCTGATTTCTTCAACATCTGAAGGTATTTCACTTCCCTCAACACAGCTACTAGCTTTGAAAAGAAAGGCAGGGATATTACATAGTTTATAAATAGAATTCTAATTTAGTACAGGTTTAACTTAAAACACTTAAAAACTTCATCATAACCAAACCAAACCTACTGTCATTCTGACTCATAGCAACATTGTATAGGGTTTAAAGACTGTAAATCATTACAGGAGCAGAAAGCCTCATCTTCCTCTCTCTGAGCCACTGGTGGGTTTCAACTGCCGACCATCCAGCTAGCAGACCAGTGCTTATCCTACATTGCCACCAGTGATCACTAGAGTTAAAATTTTGCAACATAAAGAAGCTTTTTATCCAGATGTTCTTTAAGAGCAAAACTCTGACAATTCATGATGTAGCACAGGTATAAATAACAGAAGAAATAGAAATCACTGACTAGGGCCTTGGTGTGGCACTGTAGGATAACCACTGGACTGCTAACCACAAGGTCGGTTCAAACCCACTAGCTTCTCCATGGAAATCCTATACGGGTTGTTCTGAGTCAAAACCAACTAAATAGAACTTAACAACAACAACATTGGCTATAGTCACAAAGGAAATTTGAGGAAAAGACAGCTACATGCACACTAAAATCTTGGATGGAAGGACATAAGTAGACTTGTGTTTTCTATGCATCATCTGTTCTATTATAATGCTTGTTTTGAAAATACAAATTTGTTCCAGTGTGATTAATGTATTAGGGGACAGTTTGATCATATGTTAAATTTTGTCTGCAAGAAATGTTGGACATACCAAAAACTGTGTCTAACTGAACTGAAAGGCTTAGGAATATGCAAAATGGTCACATGTACACCTCACACATCCACTGTCACCTAGTTCCCCTGAATGTTACCAACCACATCCATTCAAATGACGGCTTTACAAAACTCTGTCTGATTTCAGAGCACCTTTGGTTGAACATGTCACAATAATTTACAAGCTATTCCAACACCCAGTGCCACAAACAAACATCACATCTTTGTCAAGGTCAGATGCCATCTTTATTGTAATACTCATGCATTTTTAATCCATTTAATGTGTTAAACTCTGCACCTGCTTTTATTGTAATTGTTGTAAATGCTGTCTAGTGGGTCTGACTCATAGAAACCGTGTTTAAGGTTTCTGAGGAGTGACTGGTGGATTTGAACTGCTGACCTTGAAGTCAGCAGTCCAGTGCTGATCCTACAGTGCCACACCAGAGCTCCTTTCATTAGGCTCCTGATTTTGCGTATGTCACTGGCAAAATTTGAGTGCTGTGTCCCTAGTCTACCTATTTCCTGTATCTTTCATTAATCAATCATTCCTAAAACACAAAACACAAATCAAAACAACTCACTGCCGTTGATCTGATTCCTGTTTCCAGACAGAATAGAACTTCCCAGGGGGGTTCCTAAAGGAGCTCTGGCAATGTAGTGGTTACAAGTCAGGCTACTAACCTCAAGGTCAGCAGTTTGAAACTACCAGGGTTCCGCAGCAGAAAGATGAGGCTTTCTGCTCCCATAAAGATTTACAGTCTCGGAAACTTTATATAGGGTTTCTATGAGTTGGGGTCAACTCCACGGCATATGAACACCACCACCATAGGGTGTCCAACGCTGTGATTTTTATGGCTGCAAACTGCTACAACTTTCTCTTACAAAGTAGTTGGTAGGTTCAAATCACAGAACTTTTAGTTAGCTGCTGAGAGTTTAACCACTGCAATAACAGGCGCCAATCATTCATAGTGCATTCATTTTCAATACGTGCAATTTTGTATACGCTCTGTTGGAGAAGTATGTTCCTACACCACAGGTCCTAGGGAAAAAGAACCTAAAGATGGTAAGCCAGTTGACTTCAAAAGGTTATTGCTCCATAAATCAACAAGTACATTTTGTGTCTTTATAATACCTTCAAGTCGAATGATCCGAACTAAAAATAAGGAGCCCTGATAGTGTAATGGTTATGAGTTGGGCTGTTAACCTCAAGGTCAGCAGTTCGATACTACCAGTGGTTCCATGGGAAAAAGATGAGGCTTTATGTTCCCATAAAGATTTACAGCCTCAGAAACCCTATACAGGGTCGCTATGGGTTGGAACCAACTCGATGGCACTTAACAACAACAACAACAGCCCCTAAAATATATAAAGATTTTAGTCTCTATAAATTGGTATTATAGAATTAGGAGATAAAGACCACCCTCATTTATTTATTTATGTGTGCTGGGTTTTATAAAATAAAATAATGCTATTTTTTGGTAGCATAGTGGTTACAAATTGGGCTGCAAACCACAAGATCAGCAGTTTGAAACTACCAGCTGTTCCACAGGAGAAAGATGAGGCTTTCTGCTTCCGTAAAGATTTACAGCCTCGGAAACTCTGTACAGGGTCACTGTAAGTTGGAACCGACTCCACGGCACATAACAACAACAACAATTTTTAGTATAAAGATCTCTGGTAGCGTAGTGGGTTCTAAGCTGGGCTGCTAACCACAAAATTAGTAGTTCAAATTCACCAGTCACTCATAAGAGAAAGATGATGTTTTCTGCTACCATAAAGATTACAGCCTCAGAAACTCTATACAGGATCTCTAATGAGTCAGACTACCACTTGTCTGTTAGTTTGTCACACTGTGGTGGTTTGGATGTTGCTGTGAGGCTGGAAGCTATGCCACCAGTATTTTGAATGCCAGCAGGATCATCCCTAGTAGACAGATTTCAACTGAGCTTCCAGAATAAAACAAACTCGGAAGAAGGAGAGGAAGACTACTTTCTAATGTTTGACAGTGAAACACTGTCAAATAGCACCAGCAGATTGAATACTGAATCATGATCAATAGCACCAGAATATTGTCACATATAGTGTTGTAAGGTAATCAAAATGTGACTGGGGAAGAACTGCCTGTTCATAGTAGAGTTGGTCATGTTGATGCAAATGGAGTAGAGCCTTCGGGACCTTTATTTGCTGACGGGATAAAACTCAATGAGGAGAAAGAGCTGCAAACATCCATTAACATTTGAAACATGGAATGTACAAAATCTAGGAAAATTTTAAGTTGTCAAAAATGAAGTGGAATGCATAAACATCGATAACCTAGGCATTAATTGGCTGAAACGGACTGGTGTGACCATTTTTAATCCAAAAATCATGTGATTTGCTATTCCAAGAATGACAAATTGAAGAGGAATAGTGTTGCATTCATCATCAAAAAGAACATTCCAAGATCAATCTTGAAGAATAATGCTGTCTGTGATAGAATAATACCCTTATGCCTACAGGGATAACCAGTAAATACTATTATTCAAATTTACATGCCAACAACTAAAGCCAGTGAGGATGACACTGAAGAATTCTGCCAACTTCTTCAGTTTGAAATTGACTGAACATGGCATCATCAAGATGTATTGATAATTACTGGTGATTGGAATGCAAAGGTTGGAAACAGAGATGAATGATCTGTAGTTGGAAAATATGGACTTGGTGACAGAAACGATGCTGGGGATCCCATGATAGAATTTTGTAAGATCAATGACTACTTCACTGCAAATACCTTTTTCTTTAACAGCATCCAAGATGATTATAAATGTGGACTTTACCAGATGGAATACACAGAACCCAAACTAACTACATCTGTGGCAAGAGATGGTGAGAAAGCTCCATAACATCAGTCAAAATAAGGCCAAGGGCAGACTGTAGAACAGACCAAATACAAGTTCAGGCTGAACCTGAAGATAATTAAAACAAGTCCATGAGAGTCAAAGACAGATGGCTGAAAACTAGAAGAGTTGGGGATGACATTAAGAACATCATACAGGAAGAAAACCAAAGATCTTTAAGAAGACAAGAAGAAAGAAAAGACCAAAAGGAATGTCAGAAAAGACTATGATGTTTTAGCACCTCTGGACTGGTGAGCAGGCAAGTGGAAGAATGAAGAGGTAAAGAGCTGAACAGAAAGTTTCAAAGGACATCTTGAGAAGTATTATAATGAAATGTACAAAGACCTGGAGATAGAAAACCAAAAGGGAAGAACATGCTCAACATTTCTCAATCTAAAAGAACTGAGGAGAAATTTCAAGGCTTGACTTATAATACTGAAGGATTCTTTGGTCAAAATATTGAATGATGCAGAAAGCATCAAAAGAAAATGGAAGGAATACACAGTGCACCAAAAAGTTGATGTTCAACCATTTCAAGAGGTACCATCTAACCAAGAAGCAATGGTACTGAAAGAAAAAGTCCAAGGTGCGCTGAAAGCATTGGCGAGGAATAAGACTACGGGAATTGAAGGAATACAAATTGGCATCTTTCAACGATCTGATACAGCACTGGAGGTACTCTTTCATGTTTGTCAAGAAATTTGGAAGACAGCCATCAGGCCAATTGATTAGGAGAGATCCATATTTGTGCCGATTCCAAAGTGAGGTGGAAGAAGTAAAACCAGAATGCTCCTTAGATGGCAAGATGGCAAGACTTCATCTCTCATACTTTGGACATATTATCATGAGGGACCAGTCCATGGAGAAGGACATCATGCTTGGTAAGTGGAGAGACAGCAAAAAAAAAAAGTGGGAGATCCCCAACAAGATGACTTTGCGCAGTGGCAGCAACAATGGGCTCAAGCTTCTTGATTGAGGGGATGGTGCAGGTCCCTGTGGTTTTTCATGCTGTTGTACTAGAGTCCCTATGGATCGGAACCAACTCAAGGGCATCTAACAACAAAACAAGTAAGTCGGAACTAATTCTGTGACACACCACTAGTCCACCACCACGATTCTTTGTATAGCTCTTAGGGAAATGAGTGAGATAAGGGTTATCAAACCCAGGGAGGCTTACTTTCCCATTTCCTATGCTGTGAATCAGAACTGACTTGATGGCATTTCACAACAATGCATACATTACAAGAGAAAGATGCAGTTTTCTCCTCCCACAAAGATTTAAAGTCTCAAACCCATACAGGATCCTTATGAGTCAGAAACGATTGGACAGCACTTAACAACAACACAGATACATTTACTCTAGGCAATTGTTGGTAAAGATATCTAGGCAATTGTTGGTAAAGATATCATCTTTACCCTATCTAAAAATTCAACCACACGTTTAAGTAATTTTTTTCATAGAAATTTCTAAGTAGATTTTCATCTAGTCTTGCTCTTTTCTGTAGAAGCACATTCACACTAGGTAAATAAATAATAAACCTTACCTTGTGCCTCTTATCTTGCAAGATACCATACTTGGAGATAAGATGTTTAAAATATGTTGGAGAAGGCTTCAAATAGTTTGTGGGAAAATGGAATTAAATGATTATGTAATTTTTCCATGAATTTTTTTTAACTCCCTTAGCACGTGTGCATATATACACACATAAAACATAAATAGATATGTTGTTGGTGTTGTTACGTACTGTTGAGTCGGTTCTGACTCATAGCTACCCTGCATATGGTTTCTGAGGAGCGGCTGGTGGATTTGAATCACAGATTGTGTGGTTAGCAGTCCAGTGCTTATCCTGCAGTACTAGGCCAGAACTCCAAATACATATATTGCTGAGTCAGTTCCAACTTAAAGTTACTCTATATAGGGTTTCCAAGGAGCAATTGGTGGCTTTGAACTGCCAACCTTGGGGTTCAGGCCAACCTTATGTTCGAATGCTTATTGTACAGTGCCACACCATAAAACTGCTAATAAAGTTTCTGTACTTTTATTATAGCAACAAAATTTTATGAAAATAAACAATCAGAAAATACATGAAATTTCTTTTCACTATACTGCTAGCGTAGTGGTTATGAATTGGTCTGCGAGCTACAAGGTCAGCAGTTCAAAACTACCAGCTGTTCCGTGGGAGAAAGATGAGGCTTTCTGCTCCCGTAAAGATCTACAGCCTCAGAAACCCTGTACAGGGTCGCTCTGGGTTGGAACTGACTCGACGGCACTTAACAACAACAACAACATACAAATTATCATGGGATACAAAGATCTGCTTAATAAAGGTAATCGTCATCCTGGACATTTGCTGGTGGAGCTGTACGATCAGCACTGGACTGCTAACCACAAGGTCAGCAGTTTGAACCCACCAGTCACTCCACAGGAGAAAGATAAGACTTCCTGCTCTCATAAAAAGTTACAACCTCGGAAACTCTGTACAAGGCCACTTTGGGCTGGAACCAACTCAAGGACACCTAACAACAAGAATAGCAATATTATTTTTGGTATCAATAATTCTTACTCATTTTATAAAAAATTGTTGTTCTATAACTGATTGGACTTGCTAAAAGGGGAAATAGAATTTTCCCAGGGAAATAGGGTTCTTAAGCCTTTGTAAAGCATGGCTCCTTAGATGGAATCCTGAGCATCACCCAGAACCTTCTGAGTTGGGACATTCCTACTTGAAAAGGCATGCAGACCAACCCAGAACTGATGAGAGAACTGAAGATTCTTATTAAAGAAAGACCTACAGAAAAACAAGCACACTGTTTGGTTGTTTGAGCATCAGGCAAGCTGTTTGCTTGGAGGTATCAAGGAAAGAAAAGCAGAAAAGTTAGCCCCATCAGGGAAAACCCTCTGTTAGCACTGAAACTCAAAGGGCAACTGTGAGCATTATAGTATGCTCACTGGTGATCACCTGGGTCTGCCTGTGAATGGAAAGGGGGGCGGGGGGAATGCAGCAATGAAGACATGGTACTGAGTTTGGCCATGTTCCATTGGCACCCACTGACCTTGAGATAAGAGGGAGAAGAGGAAGGGTTGGCTAGTCTAAAATTTAAGAAGATGTGAGGACTCCTGAGCCATGGTCACTGACTTAGCTGCTGGGTACTAGGACTGAGAGTGAGGCAGCCAGCTGTCCTGAAGTGCAGGGAGGTGTGCGTGAACTCCCAAACTTGTAGCTAATACCCATTTGACCTAGGCTTGGATGACTAGTTGACCAGAACTCAAACCGAGGAAAGAACAAGTGCAAATTGCTAAAATTTGATAAACTAGACTTTTGCCACTGAATACAGTGACTCAAATTCCAGCCGGAACGAAAGGATTCTACATAACAAGGAACAACCTTGTTTCCTCAATATAGTAGGTTGATAGATAGCCAATGTCTAAATTTTTTTAGCCTATCAGAAATGATGGTGGTGGTGTTAAGTGGCATGAAATCAATTCCAATTCATAGCAACCCAGTATAAGGTTTCCAAGAAGCAGCTGGTGAATCTGAACCACCAAACTTGCGGTTCAACCGACCTTGCAGTTCAAATTGACCTTACCCTGCAGTGCCAAGGGGGGATCTGTAAAGCTCTGAAGCAGATGGATTATAAGCTTACATCATTTTTTAAAAATTGTTGTTACTCTTGTTGTTGCACCATCGAGTCAGTTCTGACTAATTGCAACCCTGTACAAGGGTTCCAAGGAATGGCTGGTGAGTGTGAATCGCTGACCTTGAGGTTCAAACAGACCTTGTGGTCTAGTGCTTATCCTACAGCACTACAACAGGACACCAAACCACCTATTACATCAACATATTCAAACTTGCTGTAAGAAAGGATCAAAGAAATTATAACACATCAAAATTTTTGACTGTTTCCATCAGAAGTATTAACAGGATGTCTCTCATTCTATGTATCCTTTGTTGTTGTTAGGTACTGTCAAGGTGGTTCTGACTCATAGCAACCCTGAGTAGGGTTTCAGAGGAGCAACTAGTGGGTTTGAACTACCAACCTTATGGTTTGCAGTCCAGTGCTGATCCTACAGTGCCACACAATGAACTAATTATACCGACATATGTGCTGTGAAACTGAAATGATCTGGTAATAGACTGAAAATTCTATTAATTAGTGCTAAAGGAGCTCTGGCAGTGAGTGGTTACGAATTGGGCTGCGAACCTCAAGGTCTGCAGTTTGAAACTACCAGCTGTTCTGCAGGAGAAAGATGAGGCTTTCTACTCCCGTAAAGATTTACAGCCTCGGAAACCCTGTACAGGGTCACTATGAGACGGAACCGACTCCATGGCACATAACAACAATGACAACAACATTTATTAAGTGTTACACTCCTCAGAAACTCTATACACAGTTGCTATGGGTTGAAACTAACTTGAAGGCACTTAACAACAACGAAAAAACCAAGTGGCAGACACAAAGCTAGAAATGAAATACAAAGATGAAAAGGATATCAACTTGACACTCAAGTAGCTTACTATCTTAGGGAGGATGGGGCCAGCAAATAAATGCTCAGAAGGCAAAATCATAAGCAAAGAGTAGTTAATATAGAATCTGGGGAACAACTTTCTAAAACAAAGACCTATAAGAAGCTATTGACAGTTCTATTTTTCACACATTGATATTTTAAGTTATTGAAAGCAGCAGCAATATGTAGGTGACAAAAATGGCATGTGTCAAACATCTTTAAAAGAATCAAACCCCTACCTTTGGATCAAAGTTGACACTGAGAAGACCATCTGTGGCATTGTATTTAATCAAAGGTTGGTTCAGATTGAACTCACAGATTTCATCCACATCACTTTTCCATTTATCATAGATCCGAGTTTGAAATTGTTCTAGTAAAGTTGTCATTTCAACATAGTTCTGATAAACTAAGGCATCATCAGGACTTTCCAAGAATCTGTAGGAACATGGTTTTTATCCTTTTCTATGTATTATATTTCAGCTTATTTTCAACAATACAATATATAACAGAATATATAAAATATAACATGATAATGTAGTATTAACAGGAAGAGAAACAAAGGTCAAATAATCCTTCTGAATTGGCTTTGTTTTTTAAGAAGTATATAGTTATGAAAAATAATGGAATGCCAATGATTTTACTAAATGCCAAGAACAACAAGTTATACATGCTTACAAGAAGAAACAAAGATCTGCATAATCAAAGGAGTATTCAGTATAGGAGAAACAATAACCAAAAAAAAAAAAAAAATCTATAAACACATTCTGGGGGAAAAAAGGAGACGTGAAAAGAAAAAAGAATCTGGAAGCATATGAAGTTATAAAGATCCTATTAAAAATATTCTAAAACCATTGGAATGAATGCCTTTTAGTGAGCCCATCCAGCGATAGGGCTTCAGTAGGTAATGAGTCTTAAGAAGGAGGGACGGTGGGAGGGAGGGAGGAAACAAGCAAGCAAGGAAGGAAGAAAGAAAAACTGTACCATTAAGAATAATTTTATTATGAAATAAGCCTAACTGCTTACAGATAATGAAGAGATGTAAAGTTTGACCAGAACATCTGAAGTCGTTCAAGAACCTCTTTGGCCCACTTGATGTTGCCTGAGGTAAACGGCATATTCTTGTGAAGACTTACATCTCCATGTTCAATCTGCAAGTGAATGTTTTGGTGAAAAAGTAATCAAAAGAGTGCCTTCTAACCTTGTAGCAATTGTTCATTTTGATACTTTTAATGTAGAAATACATGAAATGCATGTGATAATCAGTTGATTATGAGAAGATTTATAGTCCTGAGTCAGGTTCTCCAGCTTTTTAAGGAATACAATGAAATGAAAACATACAAGTTGTAGCACCTAGTTCTAATCTTCATATATGATCAAATATAATTCTAGTTCATAGTCATTCCCCACAAAAACAAATCATGATCATGGGAGCACATAACATCCTTAAGGCAGCAAAATTATCCTGTACGATACTATAATGTAGATACATGACATTATCAATTTGTCAAAACCCATAGGACTATATAACACATATTGTGAACTCTCCTGTAAACTATGACCTTTACTTAACAGTAACATAACAGTGTTGGTTCATCAGTTGAAACAAATGTACTGCACTAAGGTAGGATGTTAATAGGAGAAAAATATACAAGGGAGATGGATATGGGAGCTCTCTGTACTTTCTATATAATTTTTCTATAAACCTAAAACTTCTCTAAAAAGAAATATTTTTAAAAATTACATTATGGATATACTCAACCTTATCACTTACCTGTTTTGTGTGTTCATTATACAAATTCTTACACGTATCCAACTCTACATTAAACATGTGCACTAGTGTGCTATAATGTGGGCTGAAAATTTCCATGACAACTGGTTTCTCCAGAAAATTCCCAAATACGGTCAAAAGCTATAAAAATCGAAGTTAAAGAAAGGTTAACCACTATCAGTTTTTAATACAAATACTCAGTTCACTCTTCCCACCATTAAATTTCTTCTGTGACTAGATATTAAACAACTGTCTAGAGTCCTAGGAGTATTTGGCAATGCCTCAAAATTTAAAACGTTGTTGTTGTTGGTGGTGTCCCCAAGAGCTTATAACTCACAGCTACTCTGAATAGAGTTTCCAAGACTTTTTAAATCTTTGTAGGAACAGAAAGTCTCATCTTTCTCCAGCCTAGCAGCTGGCGGACTACAAACCACAAGGTCTGTGTAGTCCTGTGCTTATCCAGCAAACCAAATTCTAGTTATAGTTTCTCTTCCTCGGCATAAAGTGAAAGGCATCAGAAATGAATCCCTGTCTGTCAGCAATCCCTGCCCACAGCGTACACTACGTTCTGTTAGACAGCAAGAAACAGTATAGAAAATGCTTTGTGTATGTAATACAGTCTTGTGTTAACTTTACTCAGCCAGGATCCTCAGTGGTTTGGCAGTTGAGATGTAGTTACTTCCCATAACGAGATGTAATGTACTATAGCTCTATGATAAGGTCAGCGATGAGCAGTCAGTCAATCAAAGGGAATCTTCCTCAGGGATGTGGCTCTTTGCAATATTTTGGACATTCAAGTTAGGCTTGTTTGCTCTCTGCTGGGGCTGGATCTTGCATCCGGCTCATCCTCCCACCATCAGTTCTTGGGAGTTGAGCCAGTGACCTGTTCTATTTCCTGCTGATCCTGGGAATCGCCCACAGCCTGCCTTCTTACCTGACAGCCTGCCTGCCGTCTGACCTGCTCATCTTGGTTCATAAGCTCTGCAGCTACATGAGTTAGAAGCCTCCAGCCTGAATTCTGCCCAACTTGGGACTTCCTCATGGCTACAACTGGGTGAGCCATTCCCTTAATACACACCTCTCTTTATAGATACATATATAAGCTTCATTGGCTTTGCTTCTCTAGAGAACCCAGCCTAAGATGTGGCTATAAGAACAGAATCAAGATTTTTGTAATTATTGTCTATGTATATATTCTTTAGATGTAATTGTGCTGCTCCCAGATCCAGAGCCTGTAGGCCATTCCATTAGTAATTATGCCAGAATACCAGTCACAATGTCTATCCTGCCCAGGGCCCCTGATTCCCCCACCCCCCTATACTTCATACAACATGACCCAGAAATCATAACTGACCTTTGGCACAGCAGTGGTCACCTGTCTCAAGGACCACCCCTACACTGGCAGAGAATCCATTTGATGTCAATATCCTGGCTCAAACAAAGGCACTGAGCCAATGAGAGTCTTCAGGAACAGGCTGAACGAATCCACACAGACAGAAATTATGAATGAGCAAGAGTCCTGGCGTAACGCTGTAGGATAAGCACTGCACTGATAACCACAAGGTTGGAGGTTCAAACCCACCAGCCACTCCTTGGAAACCCTGTACAGGCTCGTTATGAGTCAGAACCGACTTGATGGCACTTAACATACACACACATTGTCAAGCGCCTTTATATCAATTCTGACTCATAGTGACCCTGTACAATACATATATTGTCATTGCTATTACATGGTGTCAAGTCACTTCCAACTCATAGAGACCCTGTATAGTATTTCCGAGGAGCAGCTGGTGAGTTTGAAGTGCTGACCTTTCAATTCAAATCAAGCTTGTGGCCCAGTGCTTATCCTACATTTCCAACACCAGGACTCCATGTATATATAAAAGATGTAAGATAAACACTGGACTGAGAAATGAGGTCGGTGGTTTGAGACCACCAGCTGCTCTGTGGGAGAAAGAGAAGGCATTCTGCTCCTGCAAAGACTCAGTCTCAGAAACCCTACACAGGGTCACTATGAGTTGGAACTGACTTGAAGGCACTTAGCAACAACAATATAAAAGCTGTCTCTGGCATTGGCTACCTAAAAATGAGGGGGCTATAAAGGCACAAAGCGATTGGCTTAGAAGCTTGCAAGAGGGAGTTGAGTTTCAGTGTGCAGGGGTAGGTAGAATCCCCACTGAATAGTTTTCATCTTGTCTAGATGGGTTTGGTGAAAGGAAATGGGGTAAGATTGTTGTGTTTCAACAGTGAGTAATTGTTATCATGACTAATTGTGACTGTCCCAACTGTAAAGGTAGGAAGTTTTATAACAAAAATGGGGGAGTTAATCTTCCATTCCAGGAACAGAGGACCCTAGGACTATCAAGGGAGAAGAGCATGAGTGGAATGTGGGACCCTACCCAGAGATGGCACCTGACAACAACAACCCAGAGAAGCAGAGACACCAGAGGTGGAGGCAGAGATGATGACATTGAGAGATAGAGCAGCTGAGGACTCGAGACTCATGGAAAGAGAAAGGCTGTGTACTGGCAACCAGGAGGCAGGCTCGCAAAATGTGTCCTTTGATTGTTTAAATGATTATATATTCCTGAGTGTTTTGTGTACATACCTGTCCCCCCCAAACAAAACAAAACAAAACAAAAACTAACAAAGGAAACAGAAGCAAATATGTTGAATGATGATGCACGTAGGAGATGGTAATCATTGCAATGAGATGATAAGCGTAAAACCGATGTAAACTATCCCTCAATTCACAGTAAAAACTTCTAAAAAAATTCATATTGTTGAAGAAATTGTAAAAAAAAGAAAAACTGTTTCCTCAAAGTAACTAAGTATATCCATGGGAGTTAAAGAGCTGTTTACCAAGGCTTTGCTGTGTGGCTAAGCAAATCACTTTGTTTTTTATCTTATGGAAATAATTCAAAACCAAACCAAACATACTGGATCAAATCAGCTCCAATTCATAGTAGTTCTACGTAGGGGTTCTCTTTAGAGCATGTAACTCTTTATGGGAGAAGATAGCCTCATCTTTCCCCCATGGATTTTTCTGGTGGGTTTAAACAGTCAACCGTGCAGTAAGCAGCCCAATACCTAACTACAGTGTCATCACAAAACCAAAATCCACTGGCATTAAGTCAATTCTGACTCACAGCAATCCTCCATAGGGTTTGTTTTTATTGTTATTAAGTATTGTGGAGTCGGTTCTGACTCGTAACGACCCTGTACAGGGTTTCCGAGGCTATAAATCTTTACAGGAGCAGAAAGCCTCATGTTTCTCCTGCAGAACAGCTGGTATTTTCGAATTGCCCGCCTTGAGGTTAGCAACCCAATTCGTAACCACTACGATACCAGCTATAAATCTTTATAGGAGCAGAAAGCTTCCTCTGTCTCCCACAAAATGACTGATGGTTTCAAACTTCTGATCTTGTGATTAGCGGCCCAACACATAACCCACTATGCTTCAGAATTCCTCAGTGCCACTGTGTTGTTGTTTTTATGTGCCGTGGAGTCGATTCCGACTCATAGCGACCCTGTACAGGGTTTCCGAGGCTGCAAATCTTTATGGGAGCAGAAAGCCTCATCTTTCTTCCACGGAAGAGCTGGCAGTTGCAAAACTGACCTTGCAGTTTGCAGCCCAATTCGTAACCACTACACTACCAGAGCTCCTTTAGGTACCTCCAAATTTTAGTTTCATTTAAAAAAAAAAATTGACTATAAACATTTCCATATGCTATATTCACTTAAGGAAACAGTGACATCGTAAAAAAGAACAGAAACTAAAATATAAATCTAACTATGTCTTTGGGGCCAATTCAACCACATTCTATTGCTAAGTGGACAAATTTACGAAGAGTGTAAGAATATGATGTTACTTTTGTCAAAAAGGAATGTGTACATGTATTAATTCAAATAAATAATACTGGGAGTAGAAAACGTTAATAGCAATTTCTGAGAAGTGGGATTATATGTGATTTTATTTTAAAACAACAGGTAATATTTGAGGGTGATTCAAAAAGTTTGTGTTAAAATGGAATTGAAAAATAATGGACACGTATTAAAATGGATGACAGGGAAGGCAATGAAAAAAACTTTAAAAATACATTTAAAACATTGAATAAATTAATTCAAAAGATAATGGAAGTTTTTCGCAATCTTTTTAAACTCCTTTGTGTTTTCGCTAACATCATGAAGATTTAGTTGAGTTCTTAGAACTCAAAAATAATTTCTTCATGTTAAAACGATTGACTTAGGCTAGAGCACACATCTGCCTTTTCCATTGTCCAACCAACTCATCTAAATTTGAAGGTCAGAAGTGAACAAATACCTACTATAAAGTCTGTGTCTGCTATATTCTCTTGCTCAGTCATTTTGGACAAATTGTGCCATTATTCCTCTTTTGAGGATCACCATGGCACTTGGCACCATGGAGTCCTGGTGTGGCGCTGTGGGCTAATGCATCAGACTGCAAAGTCATTTGAACTGCAACATCAGTGGTTCAAGCTCACCAGCTGCTCCTTGGAAACCCTATACAGGGTTGCTATGGGTTGGAATCAACTCCACGGCACTTAACAACAAACAACAACAACATAGCACTTAGCAACAGCAACAACAGGTGCTAATTTACACTTGCACTTATCCTTTTTGGCAAGAGAGTTTTACATGACACCCCATTTCCCATAGTATAAGGTTTCCCTCTAGACACCCCTATTCCCCATATTAGGAGTCCTGGTGTAGCACTGTAGGTTAAGTACTGGACCACAAGTTTGTTTGAATCACGAGGTCAGTGGTTTAAACTCAGCAGCCACTCCTTAGAAACCCTATACAGGGTTGTTATGAGTCAGAACCAAGTCAACGGCACTTACCAACAACAACAACTTTCCCCGTATTAAGGTTTCCCTTTAAGGGGATTATGCTTTGCATTTATGCAGTTCTTAATACACATGTCCTGCATTACATCGTCTAAAAGTTCCGTGTTGTAACATTTCTGAAATTGGAATCCATTGTGCGTTATAATCAGGAGAAAGATGAGACCTTCTGCTCACACAAAGATTTAAGCTTTGGAAACCCTATACAGGGTTGCTATGAGTCAGAGCTGACTCGATGACACTTAATGACACAACAAAATACATTTTAATAATAATTTGGCAGCTTTTGTTTTTTCCTTACTGACACATAATGTGTTCAGTGATCAATAGTGGCTTATGCCTGATGAAATACAGTAGGTAATCTCCAATTTCTATTAATGACCACTGGCACTTACAACCACCAGTGTATTTGGAACACTGCATGCCCCTGAGTGGGGTGTGGGGGAAATTGCTGAGTTATATGAACATAATCCAAGCATTTGACAAGAATAATATGATGGAGGAGATTGGTGGAAAAGCATCCATATAGCAACAACGCTGAATTTAGAACTTTATATTACGATGTGGGACAACTCACAGATTATGAAAAGGGGGAATCAACAGATCAGGACTGAACAGATTTTGAAGATGAAAGAAATGCTGGATAAGAAATAATGAGGAAAAAGAAAAAGTTGACTTTTTTTTACAGGAAATGATTAGCTAGAGTTTTTTTCTAAATGAAATCAATGCTTCAGTTGCTTGAAAACATGGGCATATGCGCTGACTGCTTTGCTAAAGTTGAGAGGCAGATTCCATAAACAGTGAAATATCAACACGAAATAAATGAGAGAAAAAGAAAAGTATCATAAAGACAACTCTCACTAATTTTCTTACTAGAAATCTCATCCCAATTTCCAGAGATAATCCAGATGATCTAGAACCTTCCACAAATACAGTTATTACCACAACCGACAAAATACCAATGCTGTCTAACTCTTCTCTATCACTGGAGTACATTTTATAATCTGTATATTTTTAATGTATGTATTATATTTGTAACTTTCTATGTAATGTTCCCAATGCAGAAAGACAAATAAGGATCAGGTTTATAAAAACACACAAATATTTGGTATATTATGCACTTTGGTACATAATATTTGGTACATGCACACTTTGGTACATACACACAATGTAATATTATGCAACCCTGAAGAATGCTGATGTTCTACAGAACTCTGCAGAACATGGAGGAACCTGGAGGACGCTGTGCTGAGTGAAATTAGTCCATCACAAAGGGACAGATATTGTAAGAGACCACTACTGTAAAAAGTTGAGAAAAGGTTTGCATTCTATAATAAAAATTCTATGATGTTTACCAGGAGTGGGAGGGAAAGGGGAATTATTCAATTAGAGTATATACACTTGATACCTTGAGTGATGAAAAAGGCAGTTAGAAAGAAAAGGAAGGAAAAAAGATGCAGAAAGAAATTGCTTTCTTGTTTGTGTTGTTTTTCTTTTTGTTTTTTAATGTACTGGGAGGGAGAACACATATATTTATTTTCTCATTAGGAAAAACCATTGGGAACTTTCCTTTAAATTAAAAAAAAAAAAAGGAATGGAAAGAAGGGGAAAAAGAGGAGAGAGCATGAAGAAAAAAGAACTTGTGGTGATAGATGTACCATGGGGAGTGGGGTTAGTGTGGCTGGGTTGCGCATGTCACAACGGTTGAAATGGCAAATGTTGTGTTGTATAAACAATGAAAATAAAAGAAATACTGTTAATAAAAGGCAGTAATAATCAAAACTGAAAAAGAAAAATTAAGTTTTTAACTTATGTCAGAACCCAGTTAAGGCAGAGTTGTTAGAATGAAGTTCTGTTACAAATCCAGGGCGGTCTATGTAAAAATTGCTATTTGTTCCAGGCAGAGTAATAAAATTGGCAAGTGAGCTCATCATAGGTAAACAATATGTGAACCTGACATATATAAAGAGACAAAATTCTGAATTAATATCTCACCAATGATGTCAAATTTGCTTTAAAGGTACTGAGAGCTAAATCAATATGAATACAAGAAAAGACCAATAGTTAGGGTTCAATGTAGCATCATTCCTCATTAGTGCAATATTGAAGTATATTATGGAGTGAGTGGAACTTGCAGAGAATGTGACTAGTTAATGCTTCACCTGGATCACAAAGGAATGTATCCACCTTTTTCATCTAACAGTCAAAATTATTCATTAGTGAAACATTTTTTGATTGTTTTTTTCCCTCTTATAGCTAACCTTAAACACAGCTTCTAAACCATTGCAGTTAAAGAAACCTTCACATAGAATTGTTCCAAGTCTTCTGTCAAAATCCAAAATTCTGGATTTAAACACAACATAATCACTTTCAAATTCCTGTAAAACACAGACAAAATATTAATTTATGGGAAAGAATCCAATGGTTAAAATATTAATCACATCCACATGAATTTTCTTTACATGAAATTTTTTTTAAAACCACAGGTTTCCAGGGAGGGTCTACAAAGAGCTATACTTGACTGAAGTCTCAAGTGGCATCTCCTAAAGGGAGCACATTGTGCCTAGCACTGCTTGCCTAAGCTTTCAGAATCCTCAATGACTCAGACCTCATACATAATGTCAGAGCTTTGGTTCCTAAGCTTACATGTCAGTAACTCAGCCCTCCTCCTCCTAATCCATTTTGTTTATAAAGGAAAAAAAAAAAAACAAGTTTTCAAAAACTAGAAAACCTACCCTCATTAAGACTTTAGTATATCTATTTAGGATTAAATATAAATTTTGTTTTTCCTGAGGCAGAAAACCTACATGGGAATACTATTTCTTCTGGTGAGAACTAAAATCCACAGATCTGTAAGAAATCATCATTAGAAAAACAGAGAAACCAAATACTCTGACATTTTCCAAGATTCTTATTAATATGCCGTTTACAACCTCCAGTTTCCTCCTAATACATCTCCACCCACTCCCATAATTAGAAAGAATGAAACCGTGAAAGAATAACTATCACGTTCACAGCCTTTAGTGAACAAGTCCCAGAAATTCAGAAACACTTTGGTGCTTGGCAGTCAAGCCTCCCGAGGAACACAAGTCACAGATACACTCTGAAAAAATCTTGTGTTTTAACCCTTAATCTAAGTCTTGAGCCCTGGTGTGGACTGCTAACCACAAGGTCAGTGATTCAAATCCACCAGCCCTGTCAAGGTCTCTATGCACCGTAACTGACTCGACAGCTCACAACAACAAAGTCTCCAACAATTAATGATAACAATAATGACAGTAATAATAGTGATGATGGATAGCAACCATTTAGTTCTATTTTAAATGCTTTACATTTTTAACTCAGTCCATGGACAATGGAATGAAATGCTGTCTAATTCTGCACTATCCTCATGACTGGTTGTGGGTCAGACCACTGATTCATAGGGTTTTTACTGACTGATTTCAGAAGTAGATCACCAGACCGTTCCTCCTAATTTGTCATAGTCTGGACACTCTGCTGACCTCTTTTTAGCATCATGGCAACATGCAAGTCTTCACTGCATGTTCACTGACCTGCACATAAGCTACATTGGTCAGGATTGTACTCACGTCTCCAGCATGAAAGGTGAAAACTCTACCACTCATCTACCAATGCCCCCAACATGTAATGTAGGTAATAACATTTTCTCCAAATAAGTAACTGAGAAAACAAATTCAGAGAAGTCAAATAATTGCCCAGGATCACAATGGGTGAAAGGGAGGGCCAGGATTTAAAACCAGACAACCTAGTTCCAAAGCCCATATTCCTAACTATGATGCTGTTTCTAAGTAGGGACCCACATTATATGGACTCTTAACATACTCCCCCAAATACAGAGTACTACAAAGTTCCAAAGCATCATAGATCATATGCCACAATGCTATATTTAGCATCAAGAGGAAGTCTCCATTTCTCCTGAATTAAAGCCAAATAGTCTCTTCATTCAAGGGTCACTGACTTTTTAAAGTAAACAAAACTTCTCAACAAGTTTTAACAAGCCTAACGTATCCTTCCTTTTGGTGTGGCAACCAAGAACATACAACTTAGGATCCACAAACATTACTTGAATGCTTAGTAAGTAAGTAGTAAGTCAGGGAGAGAAAAATGCCAGTCTCCTTCCCTGGTAGCTTGCTCTCACTCACTAACTCCTGAAACCTGAAATAAGAACTTCAAATGAGACTTCTTCCCTGGGAGATCCCACAAGGAATTCAAACATATGAATCTGAACTCAGGATTTGAAGAAAGCTGCTCCTCTCCTGACCTTGTGCCAAGAGCAACAGAAAATTTGGGAATGGTTAAGGGTGAGGATTGAACACAAGTAATGTCACTGAACTATGTATGTGGAAATTGGAAATAATAAGTGCTTTGTTACTTGTATATTTACCACAATAAAAAATATAAAGCCCATCCTCTTCGGACTCCCTCTAAGAGAAACTTGGCAACTTCTTTGACTCCTTTCTCTGTCGTGTGCTATCGATCTTACCTCCTGTCTCTTGAAGATGCCCACAATTCTCCATCTCTGTGGTCATTGCTCAGCTTCTGATCACCACTACTGACTGCTCATGTATGTCTCTATTAACTTTACCCTTCTTGCCTCTTCCCTCTGACTCATTCTCTCCGCTGCAGCCTAAATCATCTCTCTAAAATACAAGTCTTATCATGCTGCTCTTTCTCATAACCCTCAAAGGCCCCCTCAATATTCCTAGATTAACAGTCAAGAGTTTCAGCAAAATCTTTGAAGTCCTGCATGAAATGCATCCCAACTATTCTTCCACGTCTCCCTTTCCACACACTAGGATCTAGTCACACCTGCCTAATCACATTTCTTCTGTTGCAGAATGAAATTTTCTTCTAAACCCTCCCTTTTATTTTATCTACTCTCGGCTTGTTGTGGATTACGAAACTGGGCTGCTAACCTCCAGGTCAGTAATTCGAATCTATCTGCTGTACCACAGGAGGAAAATGAGTGTTTCTGATCTTGTAAAGATTTACAGCCAGGGAAACTCGACAACAGAGTTGCTATAAGTCAGAACCAACTCCACGGCACACACCCAGTCAGTTTTGACTCACAGTGATCCTGTATAGGGTTTCCAAGGAGCAGCTGGTGGGATTGAACTGGTGACCTTGTGGTTCTCAGTCCAGCGCTGATGCTATTGCACCGCACCAGGAATCCGCTCTCCACTTAATTCATCTCTATTCTTCTGTGACATTGTGTGTTAATGCACTGGACTGCAAGGTTTGTTTGAACTGCAAAGTTGGTGAGCAGCGCCTCACCAGCCGCTCCTCAGAAACCCCATACAGGGTCACTATAAGTCGGAACTGACTCCACAGCACTTAACAAATGTATCCTTCAGTTCTCCATTTACTTATCACCTCATCTGGGAGGGATCCTTCCTCGTAGCATTTGTCATGTCAGCACTTAGCAGAGAATCACCTATTTGTTTTCTCCACTGAGCTTTAAGCTCAGGAGCATAGTGGTCAGGTTTTTCTTTTCAAAGCTACACGACCAATATTTAATGGGGTACCCAGAACACAGCTGTATCTATATAAATATTTATTGAGAATAAATAATGGGATGCTATTACTCAAATATCACTATTAAAATGTCCATATATTCTGAAAACTGCCTTGTCTAGTGACCTAGAAGCCATTGACGGGTTTTGATTAGAGAAATGTCATTTCCAGCTTAGATCTATAAGGAGCACTCAGGGCAAAGAGTTCAGATCAGAGACAAATGTAGTAATAGCCACATCAGAGACCAAGGCAGGCTGACTCAGATATGAGAAGGCATCCAATTCTGGATTTATTTTCAGAGTATATCTGACAGATCTAATGTTTGTTGTGAAAACAAAAAGATCCCAGATGTTCCAGTAGTTTTTTGCTGTAAGAAGCCCACTACCTGTGCCCTTCAGTGACCTGGAAAAGGCAAAGAGGAATAGGATTGAGGGGAGAGAAAAATCAGGGATTCCATTTTGGATGTTAATTATGAGAAATCTATTCAAAATCTAAGTAGAGATGCTGAGTGGTGGTGTTGGTAAGTGCCCTTGAGCTAATAGCAACCCTGTAGATGGAACTCTGGTAGTGTAGTGGTTACGAATCAGGCTACGAACCACAAGTTCAGGAGTTTGAAACTACCAGCTGTTCCATGGGAGAAAGATGAGGCTTTCTGCTCCCGTAAAGATTTACAGCCTCAGAAACCCTGTACAGGGTCGCTCTGGGTCGGAACTGACTCCACGGCACATAACAACAACAACAAGAGGGTTTTCCAAGGAGCCGCTGGTGAATTTGAACTGCCAATCCTGTGATTCAAAATGACTTTGTAATCCAGTGCTTATCCACAGTGTTACATCAGGATTCCACAGATGCTGAGTAGGTAGCTGGATATATGCTATGTGCATGAGATTGGGAAATCTTCCATCACTAAGTATAATGCTAGCTGTAGGCTTTTGGTAGACATGATGTACCAAGCTGATGCTCAACCCTCTGCCACTGAGTTGATTCTGATTCACACAGTAGAACTGCTCCTTGGGGTTTCTAAGACAAAATCTTTAGGAAAGCATGCAGCCTCATCTTTCTCCTGCACAATCATGATGGGGGCTTTGACTCACTGGCCTGTGGTGAGCAGGTCAACACTTACATACTGCATCACTTTTGGGAGAGTTTTTGTTTGTTTTTAATGAATAACAGGTATTGAATTTGATAAATTCTTTTCCTATATTTCTTAACATAATCATGGGATTCTTTAGCCTGTTAATATCGTGGATTACAGGATTGATTTTCAAATACTGTATCAGCCTCGCATCCCTGGAAAAAAAACCCACACCCAGTTATGGGGCAGAGTTTTTTTTTTTTTTAATATATTACTGGAGTCTAGTTGCTAATAATTTGTTAAGGAATTTTGCATCTATTATTCATGAGGGATACTGATCTGAAGTTTTCTTTTTTAGTACTGTCCTTTGGTCTTGGTATCAGGGTAATATGAATTTCTTACAGTATTCCCTTCTCTTCAACTAACTGACAGAAATTGCTTTTAATAGCTGTCAATTCTTTTTAAATGTTTGGTATAATTTTCTAGTGAAACTGTCAGAGTGTGGATACTTCTTTTTGGAGCGTTTAAAATTTTAAATACAAAGTTAAGTGATTCTTTCTTTAATTTACTGGGACATATTTTAACTATTTCTGCACCAAAGCTGTTCATGAAAACTTAGCCATTATGTAAGCACTAGTGTGCATTCCCTGAGAAGCCGAGGAGTACAAGAGGATGCATACAGCAGGATGGGAAGAATTTAAGGTGAACATGTGGATGTACATTTGTGTGAATATATTCCTAGGCTGAAATTTGTTCCTTAAAATATTGTTTCATAAAAATTCCAACTGAATTTCATCACAAAACCAAGCATAATAAACTAAACACCACCAAAATGAACAGCTTATTAAGCATAAACATATAGTAACTGTAATATTCAACATTAAATAAAAAAGCAAACATTTTCTTCAACATAAGTATGTCAACTAAGAGAACTTTTGGTTAACTCATGTTTTAATTTTTAAGGAATGGCCAAACTCAAGGATCATCTAGATTCTCTTCTAAGGTAAGACAGTTGACTATGTAAGGCATATGATGGGAAGCTTCAAGGGCAGGTCTCCAACTAGACCTACTGATCAGAACTAAGCCTTGGGCATCAACTTTTCAAAGTAAAATGTTGTTGTTTTTCTTGCTGTTAAGTGCCATTGAAGTCCGTTCCAACCCACAGCTGGTGAGCTTGCACCACTGACCTTGTAGCTCAAACGGCTTGGCAGTCTGGTGCATTAACCCACAGCTCCACACCAAGACTCAAAGTAAAATGGGACCCCTAAAATCTCTAAATAAATATTAAATAAACAGACATATGGGGGGGGGGGTTCAAAAAGTTCATGGAAAAATTCTATTACCTTGTAATTCCATTTTTCCATGAATTTTTTGGAAGTCTTTTCATTTATGGAAGAAGCAAATGAGTGTTCTATGCTAACAGATTTGTGAGTATGCAGACATTGATTGGAAATGGGGTCAAATCAGGATTTGGGGCATTGCCCAGGTAGGTCGCAATATAGTACAAACATTTTACATGCTTGGCTGCTAACCAAAAGGATGAAGGTTCAAGTTCACCCAGAGTTACCTGGGAAGAAAGATATGGGAATCTTAATTTTAAAAAAGGTCATTAAGAAGTTAAAAATATTACAAAAATGCAAAAGGTGTTCTGTGAAGTGAGAATCAACAACATTCATGACAACACCACCTAGAATTCAATCCAGATACAGAAATATTTAAAGTAATACAAACCTACAAGATGGAAAATAGGGACCAGGCATATTAATGCATAATGAAGTCAACTATAAGTCAAAAAGAAGGAACAGGTACAGAACTTTCAAATGGCAAGAAAGTCAAGTAGGTTTCCAGAGAAAACATAAAATTAATTTTCCCCTGTTTTATGCAGGGGAAAATTAATAAATTACATGATAACCACAAAGAAAAATAATATACCTGCACATCAAAATAAAAAAAGAGGAAAATCAGAATGATTTAGTAACATTAACACAACAGAAATAAAAATGAAAAAACCTACAGACAAAAATCAACATAAAAAAATTATGTGGAACAAAGAAACACAAAAAAACACACAGAAAAGTGGCAATAATCAATTCATATCTATTAATAATTACACTAAATGTAAATGAATTAAATGTACCAGTCAAGAGACATAAACAGCAAAATGGACTAACAGGATGTCTCAATATGTTGCCTACAAGGGATAGATATATCAAAAAGATGGAGACAGCCTCAATGCCCATCAACAGAATGGTTAAACATTGGTACATACACACAGTGGAATACTAAACAATGTTGAAGAATAATTATGAATCTTTGGAATATTTCACAGCATGGTTGAACCTGGAGGACATTATACTGAGTGAAATTAGTCAATCACATACGGACAAACAAGGTTATTACACCAATGTTGTAAAAAGTTAATGTAAAGGTATTCTTGATTAAAGAAACAATCTCCGATGGTTAGGCAGGGATGGGGAGGGAAAATTATTCATGAACTAGAGGGTAGACACATGTTAACATAGGCGACAGGGCAGGTGATATACAACAGAGAGGCTAGGAAAGGAAGAATAAAGGTATCATGAGACACAGAGAGGAATGCAATAGATAAGGTAAATAAAGGTTTGTTATTGTTGTGAAGTGCCACCGAGTCAATTCTGACCCATAGCGACCCTGTATAGGGTTTCTGAGGAGCAGTTGATGAGCTTGAACTGCCGACCTTGCAGTTCAAACGACTTTGCAGTCTGGCGCATTAATCCATAGTGCCACATCAGGACTCCAATAAAGGTAAATGCAACAATGAGGTGAAGCAAAGTGTATGGTTTGTTGAATGTAAAACTGATGATCGATTCTGTAAACCTTCACTCAATTCACAATAATTTTTTTTAAGTTAAAAATAGAAATACCATATGATCCAGTAATCTGTGTAGGTATATGACCATACTCACTGTACTCACTGTAGCATTACTACTATTCACAATATCAAAAAGATGGAAACAGCCTAAGTGCTCCTCAGGGGATGAATAAACTATGGTACACATACACAACAAAATACTATGTAATGTTCTAAAATATTGATCAGTCTATGAAACACCTCATAACATGGATAAAATCTGACTTCACATAATGTCCTCCATGTTATCCATAACACACTGTAAAAAGTCAAGAAAAGGTTTACACACACACATACACAAAACCCTATGAGTACCATTCCATTTTGAACACAATGGAGTTGTTAATGAGTTGGAATGAGCTCAGTGGCATCTGGGACTGATAACACGGTGGCATTAGCTAAGCTTGGACACTCTATCTAACCAGGCACTCGTAACTACTCCTGAGTTTGTGGACATGAGGATATCAAGTCCCCTGCTACTCAAATGCACCCAAGAGACTCATGTATGGCATTGTCCACAACTTTTATCTTGATGGTTAGACCACAGTCTCCCCCAAGAATATCATTCAACATACATTTGTTGAATGTCTGCCAAGTACCAGACATTTTACAAGACTCTGGGGATGAATTCAGGTTATTCATCACCCTGGCCCTAAGCTCTTCCTACTTATGCACAAATGACAGGGTGTTAGTTTAAAAGGGCGACTTTAGCATTAATCATTAACTCCATTTCCCAAGAGCTGATTACAATTCAGAGGGATTAAGTTTGCTAAGGAGGCCCTAGGTGGTTAAGTGCTCAGCAGCTAAGCAAAACTTGGAAGTTTGAGTTCAGTCAGAGACACCTTGGAAGAAAGTTCTGGTGACCTACCTCTAAATATTCAGCTACTCAAACCCTCAGGAGCACAGTTCTACTCTGACACACACAGGATCACCATAAATTGCAGTTAGCAGCAACTGTATATATTTAAGTTATAAACCTAACATTTCAAAAACAAATAGGTTATTTGGCCAATTATATAACCACAGCAGGGAAGAAATTCACATTCCTTACAAAGCAATGAGTACAAGAGCTACATTTTCATCCTTTGTCCCCTAGTGTTGTTGTTTTTGCCAACCTACTAAAAAGAGCTGCAGGAATGCTCACAGGTAGTTCCTTGGCTACTAACATGCTAGAAGCAACAGACAACAGAAGTAGCTTAGATCTGGAAGCTTGCCTCTGCTTTTTGAAGTTGTAAATATGAAATTATAAATAGCTCTAAAGAATGGAAATAAAAAATATCAGCAACATCATGCATTGTAACAATGATGAAGATAAAACTCAATGTTCAAATAGACCTCCCAAAATTCAAGTCATTCGGGAAAAGGCTAAAACAAAACACAAATTACATGGATATCAGATAATCAGGTAAAAATGAACTAAGATAGCAAGTTCCTTTTCAACAGGCATAAACAAGAAACGAATCTTGACTGAGGTCCATTGTTGTATTACAGACAGTTCTTAATTAGAAATGCAAGAACTCAAGTTGTGGTTCCCCGATCAACTATTAAGTAGCCAAAACACTTCAGTCAAGTCATTTAATCTCTGTAGGTCTCAGAAGTTGGACTGGATGGTACATGTCATCACTATGACCTATGGTTCTGTTCACCTTTAAACTGATAGAGTTCTATAAAGTAAAAATGCAAATATTACCGTGTTATGGTAATCAAATGGGTCATACGTGCTCTGTTTAAAAACTTTACAAAGATCCAGGAACTCTTCATTCATCTCGAAGATTTGGTCATTTAAAATTGCTCCTCGGGTACCACCAAATTCAAGTCTTTCCAGCTTTTCAAATTCCAATATGGTGACAAATATATCCTTTGTAAAAATAAAGTAAAGATCTTACCAAATTGATCAGTAAAAGGACATTTCAGAGTTTCAAAGACAGGACATTTTCAAGCTTTAAAAACTGTGAGCTAATGGGCATTCATAGGAATGAAAATATTAATGATTTCACTGACCAAAATAACTGCTAGTTGCTAACAGTACACTCCCATTTTCAGATTTACTGAAAATTCTGTCAGTTAAGCAACTCCTAACTTTTGATAGTGAGAGATATGACTCCCCAATTTAAATCCTACTAATCACATATGGAAAGCCTGGTATGGTGCTGTGGATAAAGCACTAGATGCAATGTTAATTTGAACCACAAGGTCGGTGGGTCAAGCTCACCAGTCACTCCTCAGAAACCCTATACAGGCTCGCTCTGAGTCAGAGCCGACACGACGACACTTAACAACAATAATCACACACAAGATCCTCATATACTATCCCAAACTCAGATTCAGCTGACTAGACTTCACAGTGCATCTGCTCCTTTGTTAAAAGGAAGATCTCAAGAAACTGTTATAAACATGCAATGCAGATTGTTCTTGCTTAGGTATTTAGCTTTCAGAGACTTTTAGAGGCATTCAGGCTAATTAAAGAGTAATGCCAGCTTTCAAAACATAAAGCTCCTGTTTTGAATGAAATTCAATAAATAGTATATCAATGAAAAATCCCAAGCTTACTAAGAAGACCTTTACAAAAACCTTTAAAAAGGCAGTATTATCAGCTCAAACTTAAAAACAAAACAAAATAAAAACCACCTTAGCCAGTTTATTCCATGAAAGAAAGAGAACAAACATCTATGTGTGTGTATATGTGGGTGTTTGTTTTAAATCAATGTTTGTTCCTTTTAGGCATATTTATAGTATTGATACAGAGTACATATTCAATTTCATGTTCTTTTTTTACTCTCATGAGTAGTTTTAATAGTTGTATGGTATATATTTATGTGCAAAAAGATTGTGTAATGCTTTATGTTATCAAATAGGTTTTCAGGTAGGAAATTCCAATTTTGAAACATAAGGGAAAAAAGAGATTCATTTACAGCTGGCAGATTCGCAATTGTCTTCCAGGAACAGAGTAAGTTGTATGTCCAGGGACACTAGTACCCAGAGACATCCATTTAAATGCAGCATCATAATATAGAATCAAGACAGAATCACAGAGGTCAAATCAAAGCTTTTCTTAAACTCTCCTTATAGTATTGGCTTAGTGACCCTGTTGGAATTACTAAGAAAAATGACTTCCTACCTACCTAATAAAGTATTCCCTGAAACATGTGAAAAGGTGAAGAAGGATTTTGGAAAGCAATTACATTAGGAACGTATCACAAGTCAGTAAACAAATACCTCTATTTTCATTAAACGGCAGAGAAAGTTGTCAAATCTGGAAAACACTAGGTGAGACTGGAAATCCCAAGGTTTCAGCTCTTTGTTTCCTTTGAAATAGCATGCCAGACCATTTTGATAGGTGAAAAAAGAGTTTTTTAAAGTCTTTAAGTTGTGAATGGCAACCTGCACCTTCTCCAGTGAGTCTTCAATTTCTCCCTTCAAGAGGTCTTCAGGTGAAAGGAAAGCTATTGCCTAGGATTGAGTAAAAGGAAATGATTAAAAAAAAAAAAAAAAGTTGAACCGTTTTTACTGTTATTGCCTCTGTTTCAATGAGTCCATTTGAAGTAACGATGTCTAGAATGAGGCCAGGAGAGCCCTGGTAGCGTAGTGGGTTACAAATTGGACTCTTAATCTTAAGGTCAGCAGTTCGAATCTACAAGTCACTCCACAGGAGAAAGATGAGGCTTTCTACGCCTGTAAAGATTTACAACCTCAGACACCCTATACGGAATCACTATGAGCCGGAACCAACTTGACGACATACAACCACCACCACCACCACCAGAATGAGGTCAACACTGCTGAAAAGCAGGAAACACAAATTCTAGAAAGTTCACATACTTGGACTTCAATGACATACTTTTATATGATATAACGTTAGAATGATCTGCAGGAAATTCTGCTTTTTCTGAATGTATCCATTCTGTTGTTGTTGTTGTTAGGTGTCATTGAGTCAGTGGTGTAGAGCTCGGCTGCTGCCTGAAAGCAAGTGGTTTGGATTCAACCATCTTTGCAAAGGAGAAAAAGGTGACAGTCTGCTTCAGTAAAGATTACAGCCTTGAAAACTCTGACGTACCCTTCTTCTCAGTCCCCTAAGGTCACTATGAGGCTGAATGTCCTCAGTGGCCATGAGTTTACCTGGTAGTATAGAACCATAGTATTGGAGGGAGCTCTGGTAGCGTAGTGGTTACGAATCGGGCTGCGGACCGCAAGGGCAGCAGTTCGAAAATACCAGCTGTTCCGTGGGAGAAAGATGAGGCTTTCTGCTCCCGTAAAGATTTACAGCCTCAGAAACCCTGTACAGGGTCACAATGAGTCAGAACCGACTCCACGGCACATCACAACAACAACATAGAAATACATGCAGCAGTATGAAAGATCTAAGCAGCGTAATAGGACATAAGACTAGCTGAGGTATGCCACATAAATTATTGTTTAACAGAGAAAAGGGAAGGGTGACAGGGTCAAAAAAAAAAAAAAAAGACTATCATCTCTTGTTGTCAAATGCTATTGAGCCAGTCCCAACTCATAGTGACCCTGTAGAGAGTTTCCAGCTGGTGGATTTGAACTGTCAACCTTGTGGCTAGCTGTCCAGTGCCTATCCTACAATGCTACATCAAGACTATCCTCAAGGTTCTCTCAAATTAGTCTCTCTCCATATTCCTTATAGAAACACTTAGAACTCCCTTAGGGGCTTCAAGAACATAATTATGAATTATGAGATTACACTGAATAGTTTTTCTTCTTGATGCATCTTAACTTCATATGTATTACAGATTTAAATTTTGTGTATTTACATTTATGGGTGATTAGATAGCTAGAGATTTTAGTGGAGAACATAATGAAAGTCACCAAGTTCAACCAAAATGGAATGATTTTTCTTCTTAATGTGGACATAGTATGATTCCCCTTTTTTCTTCCCCCATCAGTGGCAGTAGTTTTATACAAAATAACTCTATACCATGAATTTGTGAACTAATCAAGCAAGAGACCATATAGTGTCTAAATATTCTATTTATCAGGATCACTCTAGTCTTGACTTTAGATTTCAACCTGATTTTGATTTCTCACCCTGGATGGATGAAAAATTAAGCTCTACATCAAAGTTGCTAACTTGTGCACAATACAGGGAAAAGAACATCTAGTAATCCCTTAGAAGTTTTAAAATAGTTTAAACTTTGATATGGATTGTTGTTTAGTGCAGTTGAATCAGTTTTGACTCATAGTGACCCTATATAGGGTTTTCTAGGAGTGGCTGGTGAGCTTGAACTGCTGACTTTGCAGTTCAAACTGACCTTGAAGTACAGCAAAAGTAGGCCAGGAATTAACACCCCATTACAAAACTGTGTGGTGCTGTCACCAGATGTGGCCAGATGCTGCCTTTTATGCACCTAAGCTAAATGATTGCTGTTGTTGTGGGTGTCATCATATCAGTTCCAATTCATAGTGACTCCACGTGACAGAGCAGAACTGCCTTATACGGCCTTTCTGTGAGCCTTTACAGAAGATCTTTACATCTTTCCCGAGGAGCCGTGGGGTGAGCTCGAACTGTCAACCTTTCAGTCAGCAGCTGAATGCGTAAACATTGTGCCACCAGGGCTCCTTGTGCTAATGGTCAGTGTTAGAAAGCAAATGAGGAGAAACATGTTTGCTGTAAAAGTCAGAGGATCTCTGACGATGACTGATCCCTGGAAGGCTCAGACAGACGGGGAAGATGAGTCAAAATAGATAAGGAACAGCAGCTACTGCTGGAAGCCGAGGTCACCTGGACAGCACTTGGCCCATCTACACTTACACTTGAGCTCTAGCAACTGACCCTGTTTTGAAGCCTCTACTTTTCAGCAGTAACTGGAACACAGACGTTTTAATGAAGCCTTCCCAATTTTAGCATTGGCCACAATTTTTTAAAAAGACTTTCAAAATAGCATGCAAAACACATTGCATTGGTTTAGGATCAAATACATCTGATAAAATGCCAGCAAAGGCCTCCAATGTTTACTACTGGAAGGACTGAAACGTTTGGTTGAAATACTGAGATTAATAGCTTCATGGATGTTAAGTTCATGAAAAGCTACATGATGAAATGAAATAATATAAATAATACACAGATAATGCATCATCAAACAAAAGATGCATGGTATAAGTTAAGAAATAACATGATACTATTAGATATTTAAGGAGCTCTGGTAGTGTAGTGGTTATGAGTCAGGCTACTAGGCTCAAGGTCAGCAGTTTGAAACTATCAGTGGTTCCACAAGAGAAAGATGAGGCTTTCTGCTCCCGTAAAGATTTACAGCCTCAAAAACCCTATACAGGGTTGCCATGAATCAGAACCAACTCCATGGCACACCACCACCAGGTATTTGGAATCCTGATGTGGTGCTATGAGTTAATGCTCTGGACTGCAAAGTTGGTTTGAACTGCAAGGTTGGTGGTTCAAGCTCACCAGCTGCTCTTCAGAAACCCTATATAGGGTTGCTATGGGTTGGCACCAACTCGATGGCATTTAACAACAACAACAATCAGATATTTGATATATTATCAACAATTTTTTAAATGATAATGCTCAAAGTAATTAGTACAGTCCATTAGAAAACAATTGCTAAGTACTAAACATTGCACAGGAGCCATGAAAAGATTGTACCCTTTGATTAACATCAGAAATTCATATTAAGAAAATTATCCAAGTTAAGAAAAACAAAAGTTTTTGTAAGAAGTTATTTTCTGCAGAGTTGTTTATAATGGAGGAGACTGTCAAAACCCCAAATGTCCAGCAATAATAGAATCACTTTTGAAGAAGCTGGAAAAGAAAAATTTAAATCATATTATCATAAACATGCATAAGTTTAAGAGACGCAAAATACAAAACAGTGAATTTTAGGGATGGTAGAATTACAAAACGAATTCTATTTTTATAAATTTTATGCAAAGAGAACATTTTTAAATAATTATTATTAGCATACAATGTATTATGTTGTAATTGAAAAATAAAAACCATTCTTTAAATATCCAGGGTCCAATATAGCAGCTAACAGCCTCTGCCACTTATTGGTTACAAATCGGGTTGCTAACCTCAGTGTCAGCAGTTCGAAACTACCAGCTGTTCTGCAGGAGAAAGGTGAGATTTCTCCTCCTGTAAAGATTTACAGCCTCAGAAACCCTGTACAGGGTCGCTATGAGTCAGAACCGATTCCACAGTGCATAACCATCACCACACCACACTTATTAGCTGGATGAAGTAAGGAGAGATATTTAGTATCTCTGTGCTTCTGTTTTCCTATTATAAACTGAAACCACTAACTGTACCTATGCCATAGTGTAGCTGTGAGGATTAAAGCTGTAAACCATTGTAAAGCACTTAGAAAAATACCTGGCAAATAGTAGGCACAATATGAGTGTTAAATAATACCTGTTAAATACATAGAATAAACAAATAAAATTAAATGACAAACATTATAGAAGGAGGGGACTTCCCAGTCCAGCTCTTCAGGGAACCCAGGATGAGAGGTGACTCATTGCACATTTTGATTCCTAACCTGTTGGGGTAGATTGACTTCAAGGTCCAGGATCTGCCACTTGAAGAATCAAGGAAACCAGGTCAAGAGAAATTTTGGACAGATGCCTGAAATAGTAACTAAGCAACAAGAGTAGCTACATTATAACCACCAGAGCTTGGGAAACTCTTGCTGTTGACAAAGGGCCAAGAATAATAGGTTTAGAAGTTTACAGGTAACCAAGATTCCTTTCAAGCCACCTACAACAATGAATGACCATCTCTGGGGTTAATACTTGAATATGGCTTTGAAGTAAAACAATTTTGATTATTTTTAGAATGAGATGAGGAGTCCTTAAAAGGGATTTAGGAGACATAGTTGTTATAGTCCTTGACCCAGCAAAAGGGACTGTGGTCTTGCACATATTGATCCAAGTCATTAGGGCCCAGTGCCCTTGGTTAGCAATAGTGCAAAAGTGAGTTTATAGAAAAGAGAAACACCAACAGAATGAAGCTAAAGGAGATGATGATAAACTACAGCAAGGGGCTGCATTTTCTCTTATCTATGTGACTCTGGAGCACTAAAAACTAAAACAATATAGTTGCGATTATATTGTAAGTTAATAGTTTGGACAAGAGAACAAGAAATAACTAACTTATATCAAGCTCCTATTAAGTGCCAGGCATTGCACAGGGGATTTTACCTAGATTGTCTATCCAATAGGTCTATTTACTTTTAGGGAGGAAGATGAAGTTTTCTGTTCCTGTAAAGATTTACAGCCTCGGAAACTCTATACAAGGTCACGATGAGTCAGAACTGACTCGATGGCATGTCACTAATAACACCAGTAGCAGCAGCCATCAAATTTATCTACTTAATATTCGGAAGAAAGATGACATTTTCTACTTCCGTAAAGGTTTACCATCTCAAAATCTTATACAGGATTGCTAAGAATCTGAACCAACTCAACTGCACAATTTAGTATTACATATACTGCACATGTTTGGGGAAATGCATACAGATAGCACTAAAATGTGTTCTCTATTAAATATGAGGTTTTCAAAAGCTGAATCAAAAAATATAATTTTAAAACCTCATTAGAAATCTACTTTAAATAATACTTCCTCTTCCTCTGTCTTCACTGTTCTATCTCCCACTCACTCACTCTCAAACCTGTGTAATTCTAGTCTGTCACAGTTGCACCTAGAGGAGATCCAGTTCACATATTTGGACCCAATGGGTTACATTTGTTTTACAACTCCTTAGGCAGCTCAGAAACCATACCACTCGATAATCAATTAAGAACCATTCAACAATGAATGTGATTCCAAGTCAACTGTTTTGCTCTGAAATTGTGTGGTATTCTCTGATATTACAGACACAAAAAGAACTAGCGTTCATGTCCCAAAAATTAGAAAGGGTAAGGAGGAAGGTCACCTAAAAAATAATTGTAGGTTAGATGAGGTGAGTAACTAAAGAAACAATCTAAGAGAGACGTTTAAGAATCAAAGAGGAGGCAGAACACCTTCAAGCCAGAGTCTTTCAATACAACTCCACTTCTATTTTTTTCTTAGTATATATGAGAGTCCTTCAACAGTTCGTGGAAAATAGAATTAAAAGATAGTGGGATTTTTCGAGGACATTGAAGCCCCCCCCCCATATACACTTTTGTGTGGTTACAATTCGCTACATTTTCTGAAAGTCTTCCATCAGTCAGGATTCCTGTAGAAACCAAATGGAAAGCTACAAAGACTGCACTCTGCATATCTGTCTTTTACCAGAAACTGCCTTAACTCTCTTTGGAGAAAAGCACATAAACAAAATTGGATAAAAAGCCAGCTAGCCTTTGTTAGGAGTCCTGGTGTGGTGCTGTGGGACAATGTTCTGGACCACAAGTTCAGTTTGAACCTCAAGGTTGGTGGTTCAAATTCACCACTTGCTCCTTGGAAACCCTCTACAGGGTCGCTGAGTTGGAACTGACTCTGTGGCACTTAAGAGCAAGGCTTTGTTACCAAGAAATTATTTCTTAAAAAAGGAAAATGATGGTCTGACTATATACTGGGACTATTTGCTTCATCATTGGTTTAATGAAATCTACTGGTTTAAAGTAAGGAAAAGTGAGCATTGGGGTTATATCCTTTCACCATACATATTCAAACTGTATGCTGAGCAAACAATCTGAGAAACTGGATTACATGAAGAACGTGATTATCAGGATTGGAGGAAAAAATCATCAACCTGTAATCTACGTATGACACAACCTGGCTTGCTGGAAGTTAAGTGCTTACTGATGAAAATAAAAACAACAGCCTTCAGCATGGATTGCACCTCAGTGTAAAGAAAACAAAACTCCTCACAACTAGACCAATAAACACCCTTATGATAAACAGTGAAAAGATCGAAGTTGTGCAAGATTTTACTTTACTTGGATTCACAATCAACACTCATGGAAGGAGCAGTCAAGAAATCAAGTGACATATTGCTTTAGGGAAAACAACTGCAAAAGACTTCTTTAGGGTGATACAGAACAAAGATGTCACTTTGACGACTAAGGTGCACCTGACCCAAGCCACAGAATTTTTAGTCACCTCATATGGTGTGCTGTAGGATCAACACTGGACTGTGAACCACAAAGTTGGGCAGTTCAAACCCACCAGCTCCTCCTCAGAAACCCTATACAGGGTTGCTATGTGTCAGAATCAATTCTACAACACTTAACAACAGCATACATATGTGAAAGCTGGGCAATGAATAAGAAATACCATAGAATAATCAATGCATTTGAATGATGGAATTGGGGGCTAATATTGAATAGACTGTGGACTGCCAGAAAATGAACAAATCTGTTTTGGAGTAAGTAGAGTCAGATTGCTCTTTGGAAGTGACAATGGCTAGTCTTCATGTTTTGTAACTTTGAACAAATTGCCAGGAAGGGGCAGTCCCTGGAACGCACATCATGCTTGGTAAAGCGGAGGGTCAGAACAAAAGATGATGACCCTGGATGAGAGGGGTTGACTCAGTGGCAACAACAAAGAGCTCAAACCTAACAACTGTGAGGAAGGTACAGAACCAGGCAGGGTTTTATTCTGTTGGGCACAGGGTTGCTATGATTCTGAACAGACTCAACAGCCAGTAACAACAACAACAATGTATGACAATGATTCATTCTTACTGTCCTAATTTTTTGTACAACATACCTGGTCAATGAAGAGATTACAAAACACTTGCAATAAAACTATAATCCGAGAAGGGGTATTATAAAACTTCGAATGACTCCAGATCAGACAGATGGTATGAAATAGTGGGGTGATTAACATATGCATTTGTGGGAATTCCGTCTCCTGGAGACACTGAATGTGTCTCCTCAGTGGTCTCAGGTAAAGTTCCACATCCTGTGCTTCCAGAAGAGCTGAAAGAGAACCACAGTGAATGTGATGCTCAGTATTTTACAAGAGGACAACTTAAAGAAACATGACTTTATAAGTTTCCCCACTATCGAAAAGTAAAACATTCCTTTGAAGCATTTCACAGGCCAAAATATCATGAAGCAAACAAAGAAACAAGTACAATTAATTCGTATTAGAAGAATTTTTGAGCAATCCTACGTCCAAAAAACAACCTTCAAAATCATACCAAATAACACAGTAAAAACCTACAATAACACGTATGAATATTCACAGGTACAATTCAAAGCTATGGTTATGTTGACAAGGAGATGCTGACTGCACTTCCGCCCCAGGAAAGGAGCTTGGCACGTCATGCTCTCTGCTCTCGTGACTCTGAGTGCGCAATGGGGCTTTAACAGTTTATTGCAAAACAAACTCTTTGCCTTTGTCTGGCAAAAAGCAAAAATCCTCCTTGAATGTCTTTCAAGCAAAAACAGGTATGAATGTAGGTCTTTCAAATAAGCAAAGTGGCATAAAGCAAACTTTTGCTAAGGATACCTGTACATAAGTGTGGCCATGTTTCTTTTTACATTCGTTATCACAGTGTACATATGATTAGTTTGCAGGCTTTGTCCACCTCTAATTCAGACTCGAAATGTTGTCAGTTGCCATCAAGCTAGTGCTAACTCTTAGTGACTACACAGGCAATAGAACAAAATGTTCCAGGACCTGGTGTGCATTTTGAGTACTTTCCCATGTAGAAGACTCATCACCCAGCACTATGTCAAAGAAGCTTCTGTTGTAATCCATAGGGTTTTCATTAGCTAATTTTTGGAAGAAGATTGCCAAACATTTCTTCCTAATTGGTCTTAGTCTAGCAGTTCTGCTGAAACCTGTCCACCCTGGGTGACACTGCGGGTATTTGAAGTATCAGTATTATAGCTTCTAGCATCAGAGCAACACACAGCCACCACATTACAGCAAACTGACAGACAGGTGGGGTCTTAAACAAGAACTGGTGTAGATATTCAATAACTTAAACTGTGACTGAAGACCCAGTGGGAAAAAGTATTTAGAGTTTAAAGATATTTACTAAATTCCATCAAAACTGTGGAAATGAAATACCATGAAATTTTTTTGTCACTTTCGGGTATTTAGTTAAATCATTGGATTTTAATTCCTCCTAGGTATTTAGGCACTTGCACAGTTTAGTGGATCACGTCACATTCTAGCTTTTCTATGAGAGTAGGTCACATAATGATTGGAAACATTTCTATTTCATTGTTGATAAAAATAAAACATTGTTATATGTGGATGATGAAAATATTTTGTATTCAGAGAGGGGTCTTGGTTATAAAATACCAGGAATGTACTAAATGCAATAAATTACACACTTTAAAATGGTTAATGTTATGTGAACTTTACTGAAACAAATTGAGTATGATAATAGTAAAAAATGCTTTAAAAATTATAGATAAGAAAACCTTACACATCTAAGCTTGATTAAAACTTGCTCTTTTAATGTGCCCTCTGTGGATACCCACTCAGACTCTACACCTCAAATTTCTACCTCTTAAGTCTATAAATATCATTGATTAACTGAAAATAGATTTTATATATGAAGGTAGCAATAAAATCAAGTAAATTCTAATTTTCTAGCATTTTCTCAAAGACTCTTGTTTTGGCCTGGAGTTAGGCATGCCCCTACCCATGTTTCTTAATGTATAACTGTGGTGGTGTTGGTGTTGTTTTTAGGTGACATTGAGTCGATTTTGATTCATTGTGGTCCTAGGCACAACAGCACAAAATACTGCCCAGTCTTATACAACCCTAACAATTGTTGTTACATTTCAGCCCGTTGATGCATAAATTTGAATAATAGTGCTATTAACTGGTCTTCATTATAGATGTATAGATACTATCCTATCACAGAACATTGAAATGTTCTTTTTGACGACTAATAGGACATCATTCCTCTCCAATCTGTGATTGAAGGCATAGTGAATCACAGGATTATCTGATGTAAAAATGGCCAACACCAATCCATTTCAGCTCACTAACGCCTAGGATATGAACCTTTGTGAGTTCCATTTCATTTTTGATAACTTCCAATTTTCATACTTCATACATTCCATGCTCCAATTATTCATGGATGTTTACAGCTGTTTCTTCTCATTTTGAGTGGGGCTCCATCAGCAAATGGAGGTCCTCGAAGCTTTAGTCCATTCATGTCACTATGGTCAACTGTCCTTTGAGAAGGCAGCTCTTTTCCTGTCGTATTTTGAGTGCCTTCCAACCTGAGGCGTTCCTCTTCCAGCACTGTATCTAACAACATTCTGCTTCTATTAATAATGCTTTCATCTTCTATTACTATATCTGACAATGTTACAATGCTGTTCATAAGGTTTTCAGTGGAGAACCATTAAGAAATAGCCTGCTACTGTCTTTGTCTGGAAGCTCTGCTGAAACCTATACACCCTGAGTGACCCTTCTTGCATTTAAAATATTGGTGGCATAGCAGTGGGACAAAATGACAGATGGATGGTGGTAAATGTAGTGTAGGTAATTATTTAATATGTCTCTTCTATCTAGCCTTATCTTTGTAACCCCCACCAAATGACTATTTTCCTGATAGGTATGAGTAAGAATAGGTGGGAGAAGTTACTGATAGGATGACATGCTCATCTGTGGATGTTAACAGAGTTCACTGTAATTGGAACTTGAAACTTTAGTATGGGTATAAAATGAGCCATCTCAGAAGCTAGAGGAGGCAATCCCAGTATCCCCAAATAAGAGCCAGGAGTAGAACCCATGCTTTCAACCCTGCGATCCCTGCATTTTGAAACTCCTTGACTCAGGCTCAGAAAACAGTGACACCAGAAAAGTGGTACAACAGTGGCCATCCTGACCCACAGAGCAGGATGCAGTGGCCATCCTGACCCACAGAGCAG
>NW_006408524.1:31983423-31991354 GCF_000296735.1 Chrysochloris asiatica
GGCCATCCTGACCCACAGAGCAGCATACAGTGGCCATCCTGACCCACAGAGCAGGTTAAAGCTGAGAGCCTTTGGGCAGGAAACTCACTTGTGGAGTGGGATTTGATGACCCACGGAGCTATAGCTGAGTGCCTTTGGGCTGAGACTTACATGAGCATTTATATGAGGTGTGCCCTGTGAACATTTATCAGTAGTCCTAAATAGGCTTTGTAACCCTGCCAGGCTGAGAGAGGCCTGCTTGTGGGCACAGCTTAGGAGAGGCTGTCCTGACTGGAAGAACTATGCCCTGAACATTTCTGACCTTGAACTGTAATTTCAGTTAACTTCCCTAATAAACCCCATAATAGTGAATATGGTGTCTGAGTTCTGTGTGATCATTTCAATGAACTACTGAACCCAAAGGAGGAGTAAAGAGGGTTGTGGGAGGAACGGTTTGTTGTCATTGTTTACACTAACCAAATAATGTGCACACCTAACAATAAAGGAGCTCTGGTAGCATAGTGTTTATGAGTCGGGATGCCAACCTCAAGGTCAGCAGTTCAAAACTACCAGCTGTCCTGCGGGAGAAAGATGAGGCTTTTTGCTCCCATAAAGATTTACAGCCTCGGAAAACCGTGTACGGGGTCACCATGAGTCGGAACCAACTCCATGGCACATCACCACCACTACCAACAAAGCCCTGTGAAGAAAAAGAGGGTCCAGGTACAATTTCTCCCTTAAGAAAATTTGGTTGAAATGAGTACATTTTCATCAATACTTGGTGTAGCACTGTAGGATATGCAAAGGACTGCTAGCCACAAGGTCGGCATAGGGTTTCCAAGGTGTGGCAGGTAGGTTTGAACCACCAACCTTTCATTAAGCCCTCCAGTACTTCTCCTACAGCACCACACTAGGACACTTTTTTATAATCTCTGGTATTTAATAATGTGCATGCATTACTATTCAAAAGAAAACTCATGTTCCACTTTATATGCTTACTCTTTACCTAAAACTTCAACATCTTTATAAGCTCTGAGTTCTTATCAAGCTAAATAACTAACATCCCAGATTCTACATCCACAGATTCTACTGGTGACTAACAGGGAGAATCATAGTCTAACTGTTGAATACAAAACCTCTATCCAGGGTTTTCATTTAGCTTCTGCTAAATACCAGACACTGCCCTTCTCCACACAAACATATTAATTGAAATTTCAATCTAGAGCCAAAAGATAGAAAGAAATAGCCCAAATGTCCAATAGAAGAACAGACAAACCAAAAGTGGCATGGAATACTAAACAACCATAAAAAGAAATGGCATTCTGCTACCTGCTACAACATGAATGAACTCTGAAAACATTATGAAATAAGTCACACACAAAAGGACAAATATTGTATGATTCTGCATGTATGAAATATATAGAAAGGCAAATGCAGAGAGATGGAAAGTGGATTAGTGGTTGCCAGGGACAGGGAATAAGGAGTTATTGCATAATGAGTATAGAATTTCTGTTTGGGGTGATGTAAAGTTTTGAAAATAAATAGTGGTTATACAACCAAGGAGCTCTGGTAGCGTAGTGGTTACGAATCGGGCTGGGAACCTTAAAGCCAGCGGTTCGAAACTACCAGCCGCTCCGCGGGAGAAAGATGAGGCTTTCTACTCCCGATAAGATTTACACCCTCAGAAACCCTGTACAGGGTCGCTATGGGTCAGAACCGACTCGATGGCACTTAACAACAACAACATACAACATTGGAACTCCTGGTGTGGCACTGTAGGATCAGCACTGTATTTGAACCACAATGTTGGTAGTTCAAACCTACCAACTGCTCCTAGGACACACTATACAAGGTCACTATGGGTTGGGATTGACTCAACAGCACTTAACAACAACAACATACAACGCTGTCAATATAACTAGTGTCACTGAAATGAGTACTTGAAAATGGTTAAAATAGCAAACTTTGTTATATTGTTAAGTACTGCTGAATCGGTTCCAACTCATAGCAACCCTGAATAGGGTTTCAGAGGAGCAGCTGGTGGGTTTGAACCACCAACCTTATGGTTCGAAGTCCAGTGCTTACCCTACAGCACCACACCAAGACTCCCACTTTGTTTGTGTATATGTGTGTATAAATGCATGCTTATGTATATACATATATACACACACAGATATGCACATAAGTATGAATGTATGTCTATATCTATATCTATATCTATATCTATATAAACAACTTTAATCTGGAACCAAATGTTTGGTATGGCACTGCGGGTAAATGCACTGGACTGCAAGGTTGGTTTAAACTGCAAGTTAACTGTTGAAGCTTACTAGCCATGCCTCAAAAACCCTATACAGGGTTGTTAGGAGTCAGAACCAACTCAATGACACTTACCAAAAACAACAACCCATTATATAGCAGATAAACTGAAAACAGGTTAGTATAGCTGGAGGTTAAAGTATAAAGGGTGAGATGAATTTATCATTAGAAGAACCAAGTGCAGTCATTTCATAAGCATGCTAATGGCAGAAGACAGGATGAGGCTGAACAGGCAGGAACCAGATCATGGGGAACAGTGATGTCAAGGAAGAAGGCTCACCATTTTCCACAGTTGTGAAAATGTCTTTCAAAGTTGGAAAGTAGCTGCTTTGTTTCATTTTCAGGATCTTAACCATTTCAAAAACAATAGGAGTCTGGAGCTAAAGATAAAAAATTATAATATTGATTAAATGCTAAATAAATACAATCTGTAATAAAATATTTACATGACATTCCAATCATGCACAATATATACAGTAACACTTGAAGGCATAGCTGATTTCAGGTTGAAAAAAATTTTTTTAAACACATTTTTCTTAAACATTTATTTTGCATTTAGTTTTCTTAATTTGAAATTTCAAAAAACTCACAGGCAATTTATATATTAATATATATGAAAATACTTACTTTCCCTATAAAAATGTTTGCTATGTTTCAGAAAAACTCTCTAAGACATAGGAACGAACTCTCGGTTTTTAAGACAGCCAAGTACCAGCAGAGGTAGCAAAGCTAGCTCTTCCAAAGCTGCATCTCTTAACTAGGCAAGACTAAATCAATGAAACCGACCATATTAATTAGGTCTTAAAATGTTCAGTATTTCCCCATTCCCAATATGCCAAAGTGTTTTCAATGAATTCAAGCACTGTTAAAATATTATCCAAGAAAAAAACCACACACAGGAAATCATTGCTTTTAGTTTGCAATTCAATTAGGAAGCAAGGTCTAGAGCTACCTACTTACTTGATCATATATGTTTGATAGATTCTCTCTCCTCATCTTCCAGAAATTTAGCTCAGCTTGAGGAGTCAAGTGAAGACCATTTAGCAAAGGCTGTGCAGAATTTTTCTCTACAATTTCTTGAATTTGATGTGACCATTTAATAATAACAGATTCAATTGCATGGAGTATTATTCTTTCGTTCGCCTCTAGCCTACAAACATTGAAATAATTTTTTTAAGTAGTTCAAAGGTCATAGGTCTTTTATGTATCCACAAACTAAAGTATTAAGCTGTAAGTGCTATCTAATCAGTTCCAACTCATAGTGACCTGTACAGGGTTTCTGAGGAGTGTCTGGTGGGTCTGAACTGCCTATCATGCAGTTAGTAAGTACCTATCCTACAGTGTCATACCAGGACAAACATTTTACAATCAGATATCCATTACTGGTATTACTTGATTTGCGTTGTGGCCATATACTATTGTTATTGTTATTTACATATATATGTAAAATATATATATCATATCCTCAAAACTGTCTTATTAACGGAATACTATCATTTGACATCATAACAATTGTTACAGCTTGCCTTGCAAAAGCTTACTTTGAAAGAAATAATACATGCAGTATTTCTACACATTAATTTAAAAGCATAAGTTATACCAATTCTCTATTCTCCAAACAGTTTGCTCAGGGTGTGTGAAAGCAAACAGGTATGCTGGCTCCCCATTTCAACGCTTTGAATATGTCCTATCCAGAGTCCCTGTGTGACAAAAGCAGCTAAGCAGTTGCTTAGGCAGTTCTGAGGCAGTCACCTCAGAAAAAGGGAGTGGGGAGTTACTTCAAAAGTCACAGCATAGAGAGTGCAGTTCTATTCTGCACACGGACCCCGTGGCAACTGCTTTAAGTCAGGTTTATAGATGGCATTCATGGTTACCTACTTGGTTTCTGGATAATTCAGATCCATGCCAATCTTTCTTGCAATCGAGGGAATAGGTAGGAGAGTTCTTCCTGTTATTTTGCCCCTAAACATGTGTATTTTATATTTCATGACTTCTATGTGACATTCCATATCTTGTGAAATGAAACAGGACCAGGATTTATGGTTGCTCTTATTACAAAGAATTGGTACTAAAATCTAGAGAAAGAGAAGTAACATTATATACAGCAATTAAGTTAATTTACAAATCATTATGGTCTTAAAAGATGTTCTTGTCATACAAAATTACTCAATTTCATAAAGATCCTCTAGGGATCCCATATCTACAAAGGGAGAACACAGTGAGTCATTCAGACTCAATCAATTAGACATAAATTCTCTCATAATAAAAACACTACATGTACTGCTTGCTATTTCCCCCCCCGTTTACTGAGTACTTGGTGGAGGGAAATGTTGAAGAAAACATTGCATGAAAAGTCAAGTGAATTAACTGCTTTCTTCATGCAAATGGAACACATCGGCAGGCATCTTCATTAAAAAAATCCTTTTGAATCTCATGGAAACTAGGAGTAAATTCATCTTCTCAAGTCCTAGGTGACATCCCAATGGACTAAAGTTTGGGTAGTCAGAATGTTTATTCAACCACATAGACCTTTTTTTTAGAATCCCTCCTACCATAAAATTGAGACCATCAATGAAACAAGGCATGTAAAACCCTTACAAATAAGTGTTTTTTATATTCCCAGAGCCTCAATAATGAGTAAACAAAATTGGTCTCTACTGGTATTCCAAAATCCTTCTAATCCCCTTCCAACATTAACTAATTTTAATCACTTCACATTTCTCTGATATGATCCATCTTGTTTATCAGCATTACACCAAAATTTTGATAACATGCTCAGAACTTAACTGTTCTAACCTTTTAAAACTGTTGATAATGCAATCTTCTTGATATTTAAAAATAAACCTGGGCAGGTGCCAGGGGCCGGTTGGAAGACGCGCGCTGGCGCTCTTTCAAGCTGGAGTTTTGGGGGGAGAGACCCGGCAGCGGCAGCGGGTGACCAAGACAGCAGGCCATGGCAGCTCTGCTATACGCAGGCCTGGATGACACGGGTTGAAGGTTGAGGACGAGCTGCCTTCGGGCTGGGAGGAGAGAACCACCAAGGGCAGTTGGGTTTACTATGCCAATCACACTGAGGAGAAAACTCAGTGGGAACATCCGAAAACTGGAAAAAGAAAATGAGTTGCAGGAGACTTGCCATACGGATAGGAACAAGAAACTGATGAGAACAGACAAGTGTTTTTTTGTCGACCGCATCAATAAAAGAACCACATATTTGGACCCATGCTGGTGTTTAGGGTGGATGATAATCCGACCAAGCCAACCACGTGGCAGAGATAGAATGGCAGCATCACCTCCATGGAAATTCTCCAGGGCCGAGACTTCACTGGAGCCAACTTGGGAAGTGCTCTGTGAACCAGAAGAACTTGATAGATTGAAAGCTGGAGAGCACAGATCTCTCTCTGTGGCATGCAGCGTCTCACTGTCCCACGGGAAGTCATCTCTGCATCCAGAGCTCCCATGGCCCGGAACCTGAAGTCCAGAGTGGGGATTAGTAGAGGTGAGGGAGGCCTTCATTTCTATGTGTGTCCCCTAGCACTGAGCGGGGAGGGGCAGGCCTCTCAGGACTCTAGAGTCGGCTGTTTGGTGGCCCGGACTTGGTCACGATGGAGATGCCTTCCACACAGTGACTGCTCGACACAGACCTTGCTATAAAGGCTCAGGAGGAGGACTTGTAGGCGAAGGGGTTTCAGCCCACGGAGAATCCGCACGCTTTCTTCTAGACTCAGCCTGGCCGTGCAGCTGATCCAGTGATGTGTGTAAAGGGGACAGTGTGTCATACTCACCAAAGACAGGAGTCTGCTCTCCACCCAAGTGAGGGTGCATTGGGACACATATGTGGGAGGCCGCACCAGCCCTGCGCCCAGTCTTTCATCGGTGTGGATGTTTGTTGGAATCCTTACAACAAGTGGTGAGCGAGAGAGGTTTAGGGTCATATCTAGGGGATGAACTCTAGGTCAGCCATCTTCAGATGAGATTTCATCAGGCCAGCGTTTGGTGGTAAGGACAGAACAACTTTCTTCTGAACATCCAGTCTTAAGCCAGTAGCAGTTAAAATTTAATTTTCAGTTCCCTCTCAGTTTGTTGTTAATGCCGCTGAGTTAGTTCTGGCTCATAGTGACCCTGTATGGGTTTCTGAGGAGCAGCTGCTGGGTGGGTTTAAATTGTAGACCTTGTGGTTCACAGTCCTGTGCTAATCCTACAGCACCACACCAGATGGCCTCTAAGAGTTTCATCTGCATGAAAAAGCCCTTTCAAATCTTTTGGGCTCTACCACCTGTTGTGTCTTGAAATCTTGAGTGAACAGAGGACCTGTTGATGTTTTCTTCTCCTGAAGAAAGCACGCTGGCCCCTGAGGTATCTTTCAGGAAAATGTATTTCAGGGATGGCACCTACTTGGCATCACTTACAATGAAAAGTTGGTGTTTTACATTCCAAAGGGCTGCTACAGGCATTCTAATAATATTGAAATTGATCACTTTCGAGACCTGAAACATGTATCACCCCTGAATGTGTTCTGCTTGACACAAAGTGAAAGTATCAGCTCTCCATGCAGGACATCCCAGAATGTTATCTTATGATAAGGGTGAAGTTGGTGGTCTGGTTTAGAGAACCCACTTGTGAAAACTTAGGGTGTTGGAATGACAGGCTCCTGGTTGACAATGTTACGGATGGTGAATTCCAAGCTGGTGAATCTGAGCTGAGCTGCCGTAGTGGGCTCTCTTCACAAGGAGACACATTTTCCTTCCTAGGGCCCTCTACCCAGCCCTCCCCAGTATGAGGCCAATACCTTCCTTTCCACCTCCTGTGTTTTGTTTTCTTTTCCATACCCAAGTGTTAGTGACTTCTGCCTCCCCACCGAAACTGTGTCCTAGGCTCCTTCTCATTTCTTCCCAACGATTCTATAAATCCAAGGCTGTGTTTATATTAGTTTTTTTCTTGGGTAAAAACATTCTTATGGGATTGATACACTTGGGACCCAGAAATGCCTGATTACAATTTCCTTTTTGATTACTGACAAGTCCTAACCTAGTGAGATTGTGGAATTTGTCTTTTTTTTTTTTTTTTTTGATGTTTTATTGTGGATCATATGGTAGTTTGCATGGGAGAGCTTTGGTTTTGCATTCATTCCATCATATGTCATCGCATTGCCATGGTTCCAGTCCCCTCCATGCATCATCAACCAGCCAGAGGGTGTGTCTTAGAGGCCTGCCCCCTGCACTTCCCCTTCCCACCCCCAGCCCCCAGTTTTCGGCCCACAGTCCCTTTCCCTCTCTGGACCCAAGGTCCCCAGCCGCTTCATTGCTCCACATCAGTCATCGTCTCTGTCTCCATCTCGGGCATCTCTGTTTCTCTGGGTGGGGTCCCGCTCTCGGCTCTTCTCTGTTGATGGTCCCAGATAGCTCCGCTCTTAGCCTGTAGAGTTAATCACTCCCTTCCTTGTTCTAAAATGTCTACCTTTGCACTTTCAACCCTCATAATCCGTCCTGATAAACATTATTCACTACAGTATCACGAGTTACCCATCTGTATTTCCTTTCATCCGCTCTGCCCAGACAGATTGAATGGTACCCACTGGAGATTCTGCCTTCCTCCATGCTCCCTAGCACTAGGTTCCCCCTTGAAAGCTTGTA
>NW_006408524.1:31992054-32005295 GCF_000296735.1 Chrysochloris asiatica
GTTTCTACCTATAGTTTTATAGTTTTATGTATTGCAGAGGCTCTGCAGGAAGCCTCGTTCACTGGGTACGCTGTAGCCCCATTTTAGGTATTCCAATCAGTCATAGGTAGAAGGAATTTGTCTTCTTTTTGAGATCCTGGTGCTCATTAAGTAGAGGGGAAAAAGAAACCTAAAAATATCAAAATTGCCTCTTGGAAATTGGAAACTCTAAATTTACAGTACAAACATTTGTTGCTGCTTCTCTCTTATCCTAAAACACACCCACATATTAGAAATAAAAATGATTTTGAGAAATAAATAAACCTGAAGAATCATTTTCCTTTTTGACATGTGAAACAAATCTCTCCAAATTATGATGACAGATTAAATTGTGATTCCCCTCAAAATATGTATTGGAACCTTAGCTCTTATACCTGTGGATACAGTGTAATGTAATTGCCTTCCATAATACAAGCGAACGTTATGAATTAGAACATCCCAGTATTTCAGAAAAATCTGGGGCCTTCTGCTCCCATAAGGATTTATACCAACACCCATTTGTTATCCACTACTCGTCTATCAGCTTGTCATGCTGTGGTGGCTTGTACGTTGCTGCAATGCTAGAAGATCTGTCACCAGTATTTTAAATACCAGCAGGGTACCTCATAATGGACAGTCGCAGTAGAGCTTCCAGACTAAGATGGACACACAAAACACTTCCAAATGGTTAGCTACTGAAAACCTTATGAATATCAGCAGATAGTGCTGGAAGATGAGCCCCTCAGATTGCAAGGTATTCAGAATAGGACTGGGGAAGAACTGTCTCCTCAACACAGAGTTGACCTTAATGACATGAAAGTAGCAAGGCTTTCAGGACCTTCATTTGCTTATGGGGCACAACTCAAAATGAGAAGAAACAGCTGCAACTATCCATTAATAATCAGAACATAAAATGCATGAAGTTCAAATCCAGGAAAATTGGAAGTTGTCAAAAATAAAATGGAACACATAAAGATCAATATCCTAGGAATTAGTGAGCTGAAATAAACTGGTAATGGCCATTTAGAATCCAAGAATAATTATTTCCTATGCTGGGAATGACAAATGAAGAGAAATGGCACACACTCATCATCAAACAGAGCAATGTCTTGAAGTACATAGCTGTCTGTGACAGGATAATAGCCATAGGTCTATAAAGAAACTAGCTAATATCACTATTATTCAAATTTATGTACTGACCACCAAAGTCAATGATAATGACATTGAAGAATTCTACCAAGTTCTTCAGTCTGAAATTAATGGAACATGCAAACAAGATGCATTTATAATTACTGGTGATTGGAATATGAAAGTTGTAAACAAAGAGGAAAGATCTATAGTTAGAAAACATGGATTTGGTGATAGAAATAATACTGGGGACCACATGGTACACTTTTGCAAGACCAAAGACCTACTCATTGCAAATACCTTTTTCAACAATGTAAAAGGAGATTATACACAATAATTATACATCAAATTGACTACTTCTGTGTGAAGACATGATAGAGAAGGCCAGTGTCAGCCATTAGGCCAGGTGTTAATTGTGGAACAAACCATCAGTTGCTCAGATACAACTTCAGGCTGAAGCTGAAGAAAATTAAAACACATATATGAGAACCAATATATTACTCTGAATACATCTCACCTGAATTTAGAGAACAGATTTGATGCATTAAATATCAAAAATCAGAAGAGTTGTGGGGTGACATCAAGAATATTATACAGAAAGAAAGCAAAAGGTTATTAAAGAGATAAGAAAGAAATGAAAAGATCAAGTGGATGTCAGAAGTTTGCTCTTGAGTGTAGAGAAGCTAAAGCAACTGGAAGAAATAAGAAAGTAAACGTGCTGAACAAAAATTGCAAATGGTAGCTTGAGAATACAAAGTATTATAATGAAATTTGCAAAGATGTGGAATTACAAGAACAAAAGGGAAGAACACAACACAGCATTTCTCAAACTGAAAGAAACTAAAGAAAAAAAAAAATGCAAGTCTCAGGTTGCAATATTGTATGATTCAATGGGTAACATATTGAATGATTTGGAGAGCATCAAAAGAAAATGAAAACAGTTTACTGTACCAACTGTGCAACCATTTCAAGAGGCAGCATATGATCAAGAATCCATAGTACTGAAGGAAGAAGGCCAAAATGCACTGATGGCACTGGCAAAAACAAGAATAGATGGAATGAAAATTGAACTGTTTCAATAAACTAATGTAGGGCTGAAGTCCTGGTGTGGCGCTGTGGGATAACACACTGGACTGCAAGGTTAGTGGTTCAAACTCACCAGCCGCTCCCTGGACACCCTATACAAGGTCGCTATGAAGTGGAACCTACTTGATGGCACTTAACAACAACAACAATGTAGGACTGAAGGCATTCATTTGTGCCAAGAAATTTGGAAAACAGCTACATGGCCAAACAATTTGAAGAGATGCTTATTTGTGCCCATTACAAAGAAAGGTGGCTGGACAGAATGCTTAAAATAATTCAAAGACGGTTGCAGCAGAACATTGGCAGGGAGCTGCAAGAAATTTAAGCCAAATTCAGAAAAGGACATGAAAGGAGGGATACCATTACTGATGTCAGATGGATCTTGGCTAAAAGCAGAGATACCATAGATGTTTACTTGTCCTTTATTGACTATGCAAAGCATTCAACTATGTGGATTATTGCAAATTATGGGTAACATTGTGAAGAATGGGTATATAGACAAAGAGGCAGTCATTAGAGTGGAACAGAGGGCTACTTACTGAATGGTTTAAAATCAGAAAAGGTGTATGCCAGGGTTGGATCTTTTCACCATACTTATTCAAATTGTTTGCTAAACCAATAATCCAATATACTGGATTATATCAACAAAAGCGTAGTATCAGGATTGGAAGAAGACTCATACACAACCTGCAACATGCAGCTGATAATACCATACTTGCTGGAAGCAAAGAGGACTTAAGATACTTACACATGAAGATCAAAGACTACAGCCATCAGTATGGGCTGTACCTCAATTTAAAGAAAATGAAAATCCTCACAATTCAACCAATAAATAACAGCATGATAAATAAAGATTAAAATTGTCAAAGACTTCATTTTGCTTAGATCCACAATGTGCTGCAAAAGACCTCTTTAAAGTGTTAAATAAAGAGCAAAGAAGTCAGTTTGAGGACTAAGATGCAACTGAAAGTTGGAAAATGAATAAGGAAGATCACAGAAGAATCAATATACTTAAATTACGGTGTTGGTAAAGATGTACAGTCAGAATGGTCCTTGGAAGCAGGGATGGCGAGACTTCATCTCTTGTATTTTGTACATGCTGTCAGAGACACCAGTTCCTAGAGAAGGACATCGTGCTTGATAAAGTGGAGGGTCACCAAGAAAGAGGAAGACTTCCAACGAGATGGACTGACACAGTGGCAGCAACAATGGGCTGTTGTAACATGTAACAACATGGTGAGGAAGGCACAGGACCAGGCAGGGTTTCATTCTGTGGTACCTAGGGTGCTATGAGGAGGGACTGACTCGATGACACCTAACAATAACAAAGATTCACATTTCTGCATTTTGTTCGGTCATATTTCTTTAATGGTTGTCAACCAAAACAATTAATGTGTGTTCACGTAATTAAGCTAAACAATTAGAGATCAGAGCTACAGTGTCTTTACTGTGTATCTCTTTACTTCTGTTCGTCATTTTATCCTTTTCTCTTTACAGTGGTTACTATCAGCAGAGAGAGTGCATAAGAATATTACATGGGAACCACTTCCAAATACAGGAATCTGGAGTCTGCAAAGATGTGGCCCACACACTCAGAACAACAAATAGTACTTTCATTTTGGTTTGGTAAACATTTACAGTTATTAAGACAAGCATAAAATGTATTGAAATAACCACATGTAGTTTACACAGTTTCCTAAGTATACTTTTAAGTACTCCAAAGAAAGCTGACCCAACAAAATGTGGAAATCATTGAACGATATCAGGCTAGATTCAGAAGATGATGTGGAACACGGGCTATCATTGCTGACCAGACAGATCTTGACTGAAAGCAGAATAACACTGGAAAGATTTTTACTTGTGCTTTATTGACGATACAAAGACTTTCAACTATGTGGATTATAAGAAATCAGAGATAGCATTGTGAAGAATGGGAATTCCAGAACACTTAACTGTACTCATGAGTAATCAGGACATACACCAAGAAGCAGCCATTTGAACAGAATAAGGGAATACTGAATGGTTTAAATTCAGGAAAGGTGTGTACTAAGGTTGTACCCTTTCACCACACTTATTCAGTCTGTATGCTGAGAAAATAATCAAAGATATTGGACAATATAAAGAACCTGGTGTCAGATTAGTGAAAGACTCATTAACAACCTGCGATATACAGATGATTTAACTTTGCTTGTTGGAAGCAAAGATGACTTGTAATACTTAATGATGAACATCAAATATTACAGACTTCAGTAGGGATTGCACCCAAATACAAATAAAATAAAAATCCTCACAACTGGACCAATAAATAACATCATGATAAATGAAGAAAAGATTGAAGTTGTTAGAGATTTCATTTTGCTTGGATCCACATGCAGTGCTCATGGATACAGCAGTCGAGAAATCAAGTGACTCATTGTTATTAGGCAAATCTTCTGGGGATAAAACAAAACAAAACAAAAAACTCTTTAAAGTGTTAATGAGCAAATAAGTCAGTTTGAGGACTATGGTGCATCTGACCCAAGCCATGGTATTTTCAATTACCTATTATGAAAGTTGAACAACGACTAAGGAAAGCTGGAGTAGAACTGGTGCATTTGAATTATGGTGTTGGCAGAGAATATTGAAAGTACAAACATCTTGAAAAAACCAAACAAATTTGTGTTGGAAGAAGTACAGTCAGGATGCTCCTTAGAAAGAGAGAATGGTGAGATTTCCTCTCTCATACTTTGGACATGTTATCAGGAGGGACCAGTTCCTGAAAGAGGACAGCATGCTTGGAAAAGTGGAGGGTCAGCAAAAAAGTGGAAGACCCAAAAGGAGAGATAATTGACACAGTGGCAGCAACAATGGACTCAAATATAACAATTGTGAGGATGGCACTGGGCCAGGCAGTGCTTTGTTGTGCATACGGGTGGCTATGAGTTAGAACCTAACACACACACACACACACACACACACACACACACACGTAATTATATAACACAATATAGCTACAGATAATAAATGCACAGGGACAACTAGTGATGTTCAGGAACAGATTGGTAGTCCAATTTTGAGCCAGTCAGATTGTGAGATGTATTACAGATTAAATAGAGATAGATGTCTGGAAGGCATGTGGACATTTGAGCTTGGAATTTAGAAAAAGGGCCTAGGCTGGACAGGAAAGTTTGGGAGGAGACACACTCTGACTTATGTTTCAATGAGGATCACTCTCACTGCTATGTTGAAGAGGATTAGTAATCAGCAATAATAAATGCTTACCTTTAGGAGCTCTGGTAGTGTAGTGGTTATGAGTTGTGCTGCTAACCTCAAGGTCAGCAGTTGAAACTACCACCCGTTCCGCAGGAAAAAGATGAGGCTTTCTGCTCCTGTAAAGATTTACAGCCTCGGGATCCCTATGAGGTTCGCTGTGAGTCAGAACCAACTCCACGGCACATAACCACCACCACTCTTTCCTTAAATACTACTCTCAGCAGTACTGCATTGCTTACTGGGCCTCATCACTGATTTACCAAATCAGCTGGCCTTTATCAAAATCTCCAGAAGGTTCTCATACATATTAAAGTCAAGTAATGTTGGTGCTATAAAGCACATTACTATGACTTAAGGGAGAAAGAAGAATTCAAAAGTAATCATTTCTATCACCTTCTCAGTTGTTCCCACCTGACACATGAATGACACTTAGAAACTAACAGGAATCTGAAAAACTAAGCCAGTTTCCTGTAAGTTCGTCTCTACTCTGATCTTAAAGTTTAAAACCTAGAGCTAAGTACAAGTGCCTATTCATGTCCAGCTGTTCTTTTGTTTATTTCAATTATTTAAAGGAAGGCGATTGGGGGAAAAAACAACTATCCCTCTGATTACTAACCGCTGAATTCTAGTGTCAGCCAATAACAACTCATTTTGGGAAAACAACCTAAATGCTATCATTGCATCCACCTGACTAAAGAGCTTGTTGTTGTTAAGTGCTGCTGAGTCAGTTCTGACTCTTAGCAATCCTGTATAGGGTTTCCGAGAAGCACCTGGTGGGTTTGAACTGTGGTTTGCAGTCTAGTGCTGATCCTACAGCACCACATCCAGAATACAGAGATTACTAGCTTCTCTATTAACTTCTTTATAACAGCCAGAGTTATTCCCCAATAATTCTAGATGTCATATAAATTAAATGAAAGATTCAAATATTAAACACAGACCACAGACTAGTACCTCATCTAGGAAAGCAGTTACATGTCCAAGAGATGATGTAGGTAACTCTCCAAATAAAAAAGTTTGCGTGTAATCATTTACTTCAGTGCTTTCAGTAATCTTCTTGGCAATATAAACAAGTTTGTGTTTGGCATTTCTTGGAATCTGAAACAAAATGAAGATAATTAGTTCTTCAAGTTTACTATGTAGTTTCCAGGTTAACAAGTAGGACTTAATGTATCTGAAGTAGAAATTAAATGTATCCAATAGCTGAACTGGTAGCAGAAGAAACAAAACTTGGCATCTTGCCACCCTTTACAAATTAGACTGTTCCACTGTTCTCCCTTAAGCCACAAAAGTGTATATGATTTTCTTTGTTCTTTTATCATGCTAATTTCAGTTATTAATGGTTTGAAAATGTCACCTTTAAAAGACGCTGCAATTACACCAGATCTTTTTATACTATAAAATCTCCTATGTAAAAAAAAAACAAGGGAGCATGTAGAAAGTTTCAATCTTAGCAAATGTTATTCTCGTTTATATTCTTTCCGTGTTTAGAAATAAGGCAAACTGGGGTAAAGTTAGGGAACACAGATGGATTTATTAGTTGTTAGGTGCCCTACATCCGTTACATAGGACCCTATGCACAACAGAACAAAACACTGCCTGGTCCTGTGCTATACTAATTGTTGGGTGAGCCCATTGTTGCTGCCATTCTCAATGCAGATCTTCCTGTTTTTCACTGGCCCTCCACTTTTCCAAGCATGATGTCCTTCTCCAGGGACTTGTCTCTCCTGATAATACATCCAAAGTTCAAGAGACAAAGTCTCACCATCCTTACTTCTAAGGAGCATTCTACTTCTACTTCCTTCAAGACAGATTTGTTCATTCTTCTGGCAGTCCATAGTACTTTTAATATTCTTCAGCAACACCGTAATTCAAAAGCATTGATTTTTCTATGGTCTTCCTTATGCATGGTCCAACTTTCACTTGCATGTGAAATGAATGAAAAGATCATGGCTTGGGTCAGGTGCACCTTAGTCCTTAAACTGACATCTTTGCTCTTTAACGCTTTAAAGAGGTGTAGCAGATTTACCTAATGCAGTATATCTTTTGATTTCTTGACTGCTGCTTCCATGAGCATTGGTTGTGGATCCAAGCAAATTGAAGTCTTTGACAACTTCATCTTCTCTCCACTTATGATATTTATTAGTTCAGTTGTGAGGATTGTTGCTTTCTTTACATTGAGGTGCAATCCCTACTGAAGTCTTTGATCTTCATCATTAAGTATTTCAAATCCTCTTTGCTTTCAGCAAATAAAGTTGTGTCATATGCATATCACAGATTGTTAATGAGTCTTACTCCAATCCTGATGCCATGTTCTTTTTCATATAATCTAGCTTCTCAGATTATTTGCTTAACATACAGTTGAAAGAATACAATTCTGGCACACACCTTTCCCAATTTTAAATCAGTGTTCCCATGTTCTATTTGAATGACTGTCTCTTGGTCTTTGTATACTTGGTCATGAACACAATTAAGTGTTCTGAAATATCTATTTTTCACAATGTTGCCCATAGTTTGTTATGATCTACATGGTCAAGTGTGTTTGCACAGTCAAGACAGCACAAGTAAACATCTGTTTTCAGCCAAGATCCATCTGACCTCAGTCATGTTATCCATGTCCTCTTCTGAATCCAGTTTTAATTTCTGGTAAGTCTCTGTTGATGTACTGTTGCAACCATTTTTAAATGATCTTCAGCAAACTTTTACTTGTGTGTGATATTAACGACATTGTTTGATGATTTCCGCATGCCATTTGGATCTGTTTCAATTGTTTAGCCAGGTAGCTGTTTACAAAATTCTTGGCATACATGAGAGGGCACCTCCAGTGCTGCATCAGTTAGTTGAAAGATTTCCATTTGTATTCTGTCAATTACTGGAGACTTGTTTTTCCGCTTGTGCCTTCAGTGCTGGTTGGACTTCTTCCTTCTATACCTCTTCATATGATTGAACATCCACCATTTCTTTTTGTTACAGTGACTCTATGTATTCCTTCCATCCTCTGTTGATGTTTTCCGTGTCGTTCAATATTTTCCCCATTGTTGTTGTTGTTAGGTGCCATTGAGTTGGTACTAACTCATAGCGACCCTATGTACAACAGAACAAAACACTGCCTGGTCCTGGGCCATGGATTCATCAATATTGCAACCAGAGGCTTGAAATACTTCTCCAGTTCTTTCAAGTGAAGAAATGTTGAGCATGTTCTTCTGAACAAAGGATAGAACTACTTAACCAACATATTCTAATATTTCTCTAGCACTGAGTCATTTCTTTTAGTGTTATAAAGACTATTTAACTTAGTTAATACAAGCGATAGGTGTTCTAGCTCCTTGTCTGGCAAAACTTTTAAAAAAACACAAAACATTAAACACTTCCATAACCCCAAGTACTATACTTAAAGCAAAACAAAAAACTGTCCCTAATTTAAAGCAGAAGCATATGGTTGCGAAGAGTTGTAATTGATTCCATGAAAGTAAGTTTGGATGTTGTTGTTGTTGTTGTTAAGTGCCATCGAATAGGTTCTGACCCACAGCGACCCTGTACAGGGTTTCCGAGGCTGTAAATCTTTACCGGAGCAGAAAGCCTCATCTTTCTCCCGTGGAGCAGCTGGTAGTTTCGAACTGCTGATCTTAAGGTTTACAGCCTGATTCATAACCACTACTCTATCAGAGCTCCTTTAAAAGGTTGGCAACATGTACTTGTGCAAGTTACCCCGTATTTCTTTTTTAAGAACTTATTTTCCTTGGAACCATGGTAAAAGTGCTCTGCTTTTAACTAAAAGGTTAGTAGTTTGAAGATACCAGGTGCACTAGAGAGATGTGCGGGTTTTCTTCCTAAAGATTACAGTCTTGGAAACCCTTTGGGACTGTTGTACTCTATCCTACAGGACTATGAGTCAGAATCAACAGTACAGCAACAGGCTGGGCCTGTTATTTTTCCTTTGTATGAAGTTTGGCAGACGGCAGTCATATTAAATACATGACAAGTTATTTGTACTCTTCCAAGCACTTAAGTTTTAAGAAGATAGCTCCAACTTTAAAAGGGGCAGATTCCATTTAAAAACACTCCCACCAGCTGCGGAAGCACAGAAAACATCATACTATAGCATTCAAGGAGCCCTGGTGTGGTGCTGTGGGTTAATGCGCCAGACTGCAAAGCCGTTTGAACTGCAAGGTTGGTGGTTCAAGCTCACCAGCTTCTCCTTGGAAACCCTAAACAGGGTCGCTATGGGTCGGAATCGACTCAACGACACTTAACAACAACAACCCACAGCCGAGGAGCTCTGGTAGCGTAGTGATTACGAATCGGGCTGCTAACCTCAGGGTCAGCTATTCGAAACTACCAGCTGTTCCGCGGAAGAAAGATGAGGCTTTCTGCTCCCGTAAAGATTTACAGCCTTGGAAGCCCTGTACAGAGTCGCTATGAGTCAGAACCAACTCCACCGCACCTAACAACAACAACCCACAGCCGTTATAGTCGGAACTGACTCCACAACACACAACCACCACCAGCAACAACCCGCCGCCGCCAGAGAAAGACGAGGCTGTCTGCTCCAGTGTGGTTAGTGGATAAATAGGAACAGACTTGATGGCAGTGAGTGAGTGGACACCCAATTGCTAACTGTACTGTGGGTTCAGGTAGGGAGCTCAGTGACTGCAGGGCAGTGACTTCAAGCGAAGTTTTGTTTGAGTCCCAAGTGAGCGCTCCACGGGCACCGAAGGCGGGTGACTGTGGTGTTCTGCTGGGCGGGCAGCGCCCCTTACCTGCCAGGAGACCGCGAGCCGCCCCGAGGCAGCTGTGCTGAACAGAAGGCAGGCGGGGCTCGCACTCTCCAGAAACTCCCCCAGATCCTGCCGGTTGTCCGGACTCTCCAGAAACTGACTCCAGTTCTCCTCCGGAAGCCTCAACATCTGCTCCAGGCGGCCTCCCAGGAATCGCACCCGAGCGTCCTGGGCAAAACTCCGCGCTCTCCGGGTCTCTTCCTCCTCCTCCTCTTCTTCCTCCTCTAATTCTAAAGTGCCTGCTGCCTTCAAGTTGGCGCCTGTGGTTAGGCAAAGGATCGGGACTTCCCGAAAGCTTCGAGCTTCCAGAGCAGCCGCGGGTGATGCCATCGGGAATTGCTCTGCTGAAGCCCACTTTTCTCCCTGGAATACCGCTAGCGCAGAACCTGCTCTCCCGCTTGTGCTGCTGCGCCTCTGAGCGCTGAGAGAGCCAGGGCGGGGAAGCTGGCCACTGCGCAGCGCGTCCCGTTTCCCTGGGGACGGCGTCCTCTGGGGTGCCGGGGGGGGGCGGAGTGACCACGAAGTGGCCGCCGCCCAGTCCACGGCCAAGGAGAACGACCATAAGGTTCAGGAAAACGGACCCGGGCCACGAAGGGATGTGCCCAAGGTCAGACAGAACCACTTGGCATCTGTCCCGTCCAGGGTTGCTCTGGACGTTTTCGTGCTAATTTCAGTCTGCAATCGGTTATCAAGAGAATGCTTCACCCCTGCGCCACCAGGGATCCTTACTGGAAGGCTAGTTGGTATGCCCAATAATCCTCTTTGTAACCTTTGAAATCTTCTGCGATACGAAGAATTAGCATTCAATCCAGATGTATATGAAGGATGAAAAAACTGTTCTCATTGTATGGAAATGTGATTTCAGTATGATGCAGTAATGATGCTTGTTGGCTCTATTGAGGAATTTTTGATTATTGAAGGAGTCAGTATTATGAGGGGGGTGGTCCTCCAACTAAACTTTGTTCCACATCTCCTTTGCTGATTGATCATTTCGAAATAAAAAGGACTTCAACCCCACCCTTCCTACAGAAGCTGTATTGAGGGGTTTCATCCTCCCTCCATCCTACAAGGTTCTGTTATTTCAGAAGTGAATAGCCACTTTTAGATTCAGGAGAAGGAGGAAAAAAGATAATACCAAAGTTCAAATTTCAAAAAGTTAAATGTGTATCTCAAAATATAGATAGAATATGTGTCAAATTTATTTAACTCATTAATGAGGGAGCTAACTAAATGATGAAGTGATTCCAGGAAGAATTAGAGAAAAAGAGATTTACAGACATTCACAAGAGAGTACTGGAATAGAATTGCTAGTTTAGAATTGATGCTGCTCCATGTTCTTAAAGGCAATCTAACCTTAACTTTTGGTTATTTTGTTGTGTTTTTATTCCTATCGTTGTTGTTGTTAAGCCGCTTCAAGTCAGCTCACACGCATAGTGACCCAGTATAGAGTTTCCAAGGAACAGCTGGTAGGTTTGAACTGCCACTTTAAGGTTCAAACGGACCTTGTGGTCCAGTGCTTATCCTTCAGCACCATACCAGGATTCTAGTGAAAAGTCTGTAAATAAAAATAAAAACTTACAGAGGTTGGTCTTTAATAAATAGGAAGTAGTTACACAAAAGTATATTTCCTAGGTAATTAAATAATCCTTAGATGGACCAGTTAAACTGTCCACACATACTGACTCCCATTTACCTTATTTTCAAGTTTTGAATAATTTAAAAAATAATAAACTTAGTTGAGTAGCAACATGTACCACATACTGTGCTGAATTCATTTATTTGTTCAACAAATATTTACTAAATGCCTAGCACTGGATCGTGAGGTTGGTTTGAACCACAAATTGGCAGTTCAAACTCACCAGCCACTCCTCAGAAACCCTAAACAAGGTCACTGTAACAACACCACTAAGTAGCAAGTATAAGAGCCCTGGTAGCATATTTGTTTAGGCAACTAACCACAAGCCTCAGAACCCAGCCACTCCATGGGAGAAAAGGAAAGATTTACAGCATCAGAAACCATAGGAGCAGTTGTTCTAGTTTGTTCTAAAGGGTCACTGTGAGTCCAAATCGACTCAATGGCAGGGGACTGGGGGAGGGGGGATAGAGGGGGTTTGGTACGTACTAAGCACTGGTCTGGAATCCTGGTGTGATGCTGTGGGTTAAAGCACTGGACTGCAAAATCAGTTTGAACCACAATGTCAGCAGTTCAAGCTCACCAACCACTTGTAGGAAGCACTAGACAACGTCACTATGGGTCAAGACCAACTTCACGGCACTTAACAACAGCAAGCACTGGTCTAGGTGCTGGTAATATAACAGAAAACAAAACAGACTAAATTTCCACCCTCTGGTGTTGTGCTGCAGGATAATGCACTGAACTGCAAAGTCGGTTTGAACCACAAGGTTGGCGGTTCAAGCTTACCAGCTGCTCCTCAGAAACCTCATATGGGGTTACTGTAAGTCAGAATCTACTCAATAGCACTTAACAACATTACTTCCTTGTTGGTATAAGCATACACTAGTTTGTTGGGTCACTTTATTGTGTTAATTTTACATATGAGGAAACTGACATGGAGAGAAGTTAAAGAAATTGCCTACAGTGAGGTGAATATGCATTTCCTCATCTAGGAGAGAATTCCTGCTGAACACTCAAGGGTTAATCCAATCATAGCCTTTAGCACCAGCCTCACATTGTGTTTAGCTCATGATTATTTCAGGTGCTTCAAAAAGTTTCCTCTATTGTTTGCTAATTCCTGCAACCTATTTGCTCCAATAACACAATTCTTCCCTGCAGAAAAATAATCCAATTTTACAACCTTTTTTTTTTTTCTTTCTATTGTGATGGGAGTAGTGCTGTGGGTTAATGTGCTATACTGTAAGGTTGCTTTGAAATGCAAGGTTGGTGGTTCAAGCTTACCAGCCACTCCTCAGAAACCCTATATATATATATATATATATATATAGAGAGAGAGAGAGAGA
>NW_006408524.1:32005395-32015585 GCF_000296735.1 Chrysochloris asiatica
AGAGGAAAGGGCAACACAAGTAGAAATGGACAATACATTCCTTTTCCACATTGGATCCAGTTCCCCTACAAGTTTGAAACATAAGAGAGGAGGCTTTCAGCTCCAGTTCACAGAAAATCCAGCTAATAGTGACATTTATAATCTTACACAAGACATCTGACTGTAGTGAAGGTAAGGGGTTGGCCAAGTCAAAGATTCAGGGATGAGACTGTGTTCATGTTTTTATCTGGTCACCAATGGATCAGTGATTCTCCCATGATGGTTGTTAAGTGGCATCAAGGAGTTCCTGGCATTCCATGAGGGTGGCAACCTCTATTTCCATTTTTAAGTGGGAAAAGTTCCCAAATTCCTCCAGAAAACTTCCCTTCGCATCTAATTGGCCAGAATTACATCATAGCCCATGTCTAAATCTTGTATTTATCAAGGAAAATGAGGCTTCCTATGCTAGCTGATTATAATTGACTTGGAGATTCCTCTTAAGAATGTGACTATTAGGTGGAGGCTGATGTAGCACTGCAGGGTAAGCACTGGACTGCTAACCACAGGTCAGTTACACCAGCCGCTCTTTGGAAGCCCTGTACAGAGTTGCTATGAGATGCAATCGACTCAATGACACATAACAACAACAAGGGGGGAAAAGAGGGTTGGGGGTACATGTTTATTTGGTAATCAACCAAGAAAGGTATAGAGTTGGTTTTGTCTCACACACCTCTAATACATGTAACATTATTGAAAATACAACTTGGTCAAAGATTTTATTTTTATTTGGATAAAATTAGCATTTATAGAAACAGCAGTCAAGAAATCAGGCAACAAATTGCACTAAGCAAACCTGCTGCACAAGACCTCTTTAATATGTTCAAGCAAGGGTGCCAGTTTGAGGACTAAAGTGCACCTGACTCAAGCCACGGCATTTTCAATCACCTCATATGTATGTGACAGTTGAACAATGAATAAGAAAGACTGTAGAAGAATCAACACATTTGAATTATGGTGTTGGAGAAGAATATCGAACAGTCCATGGACTGCAAGAAGAACAAATAAATCTGTATTTAAAGAAGTACATGCAGAATGTGCCTCCAGAGTAAGAATGACAAGTCTTCATCCTTTGTTCTTTGGACATATTATTAGGAGGGACCATTCCCTCCTAGTAGGTTATCATGCTTGGGATCTTCAAGTCAATGAAAAAGAGGAAGATCACCAATGAGATGGACTGGCACAGTGATCACAACAATTGGACCAAACATAAGAATTCACTCAGGTCAGAGAGTGTTCTGTTCTGCTGTGCATAGGGTCAATATGAGTTGGAAGCGACTCCATGGCACCTAACAAGAACAACAACAAACACTAAAATAATTTTATTCTTGGAGAACTCCTTAGTTGAAGTCAACTAAACTTTTTAGGAGAGAAACAGGATAAAACTGAGAGAATCATGTGACTTTTTTAATCTATGGCTCTGCAATATTGAGACATTAAAAACAAGTGAGTCATGGACTGATATACAAGGGGGCTTCAAAATGTTTGTGGGGGAAAATCCATGATCTTTTCATTCCATTTTTATTTCAACTTTTTGAAACCCTTTTTTAAAAGGGAGCTGCTGCAAGCAGAAAGTGGGACCCTCTCCAGAGAAGCAGTGACACCAGAGATGGAGACAGTGATAGAGAGAGGGAGCAGCTGAGGACTCTAGACTCATGGGAAAAGAAAACATTGAGAGCTGGCAGCGAGGAGGCAGGCTTGCAGAATGTGCCCTTTGGTTGTTTAAATTATGATATATTCTGGAGTATTTCTGTGTACATCCCACTCCCCCCCCAAAAAAATTAAGAAGGGAATAGATGCACAGAGAAGATTGTAATCATTGCAATGAAACTATGAATGTAAAACTGATGTAAACTATCACTCAATTCACAATAAAAACTTAAAAAAAAAAAAAAAAAACTATGTAAAAAAGGCTGGGGAGTTGCTAGTTAGGTTGTAACTTATGTAACAAGGGCAAGAGTCAGGACAGAAAATGGTTACATGCCAAATGCAGATTAGACAGAAATAACAATCCAAAGATACAGACTATTCAAAGTATAAATAAAGCAATAGTTATATTTTCTTGTCTCTGATGATAGTTGCGTTACGACTCATAGGGACCCTGTACTGGGTTTCTGAGAAGCAGTTGGTGGGTTTGAACCACCAACCTTGTGATAAGCAGTACTTATCTTTCAGCCCACATCACCGCTGGTTAGTGTAGAATGAAAAAAACAAAAAAGCCCTCAAAACAAAAACCTGAATGATCTTGTCAAGTATGAGTTTTAAGAGTTGAAAAGGGAAATAGAGTAGAGAACTGATGGATTGTCAGAAAAAACTCATTTTGTAATAATAGAGAAAGCAGAGGTGCATTGGAAGGGACAGAGCAAGCAAGCAAGTCACCACCAGACTCTCATCTTCCCCTGTGTCATTCCCATTCTACATTGGTGGTGGTTGTGTGCAGTGGAGTCATTCCAACTCATAGCAACCCTGCCTAGGGCTTCCAAGACTGTAAAATCTTTACGGGAGCAGAAAGCCTCATCTTTCTCCTGTGGAACAGTAGGTAGTTTTGAACTGCTGCAGAGGTTTGCAGTCTGACTTGCAACCACCATGCTACCAACTTCTAGCTCCTTTGTGTAACATTCTCCTTCCCCCCATTAGAAACAAAGCCTTTTGAGGGCAGGCACTGACAGTGACTGTATCCTGCTTGTTGTTAAGTTCCGTCCAGTCAGTTCTGACTCACAGCAACACTTTGTTGGGTTTTCGAGGAATGGCTGGTGGGTTTGAACTGTGGACCTGTGGTGCTTATCCTCCAGAACTCCATATCTTACTTACCGTTAGTTTAATTCCCTGTCACATCTAACATAGACCTGCTAGGAACTATTGTACAAATGTTTAAGAAAAAAATCACCAAAAACATTCTTGTGAGGGAAAGGGCTCCAGTGAGTCAAGAAGTTCTAGTTAGCAAGAGTTAAAACCTCGGAAGGTAGAAGGGGGAAAATAGACCTGTAAAAATACACCAATTAAATGACAGGTGAGGTGATCAGAAACAGGAAAGACACTTTATTTTAGAAGCACTAGGAGTTCCTGGGAGCATGGTGGCTCCATACAATAAGCACTGAACTGTGAACCACAGGTCTGAGGTTCAAACCCACCAGTTGCTTCACAGGAGAAAGCTAAGGCATTATACTCTCAAAGACCCCTATACAGGGTCACTATGAGTCGGAACCTACTCAAAGGTATCTAACAACAACAGGGTCCCTGGGTGATGCTATTGATTCCTTTGGTTTCCCACTGAAAGGGTGGAGGTTCAAGTATACCCAAAGGCATCTCAGAAGAAAGGTCTGGTAATCTACTTTCTAAAAAGCCTTGAAAATCCTATTCTACTTGGACACTCATGAGTTGGAAGTTTCAGAGATGGAAGATTTAGAGATTAAATAAATTCATTTAAAGAAAATGAAAGTTGTAGGGATAGAAGCCAATGATTTCAGTTGTTCAGTGTCATTGAGTCGATTCTGACTCATAACGACCCTTTACAGGGTTTCTGAGGAGTGGCTGATGGGTTTGAACCACTGACCTTATGATTAGCCGCCAGTGCTTTTCCTACAGCACCACACCAGGACTGCTAAATCATATTAAACATTATTCTTTCTATTCCCATTAGTTATACCTTTCTTTGAAATCAGATATAAAGAGAAATCCTAGTGAAAGTGCTCAGAGTTAGGTACAGGTGGGAAGTGCAGTGTTGTAGGATAAGCACAGGACCACAAGACCGGTTTGAACCATCAGGTTGACAGATCAAACTCACCAGTCACTTCTTGGAAACTCTCTACAGGGTTGCTATGGGTCAGAACAGACTCAACAGCACTTAACAACAGTGATTCTTCAGTTCAAGAAGGAAGCATGCAGCTGTAACTAATCCTTGCATTTGTCTTTGCTCAATGTATAAAACCCTTTTAGATTTGATATCATACAGTGGAGAGGGGTTGATGATGGAAGGACGAGTATGGTTGGGCCAAGTAACTCTATTTTCTTTCATACTTATGTTGGCTAGGTTCCTGTCATGAGTCTGCAAAGATTTCTTATAAACCAATTCCTTAAGCCTTGTTTGCAATCTTGTTTTTCTTCCAAAATATATACCAGCACTTCGAAACTACCAGCTGTTCTGTGGGAAAAAGATGAGGCTTTCTGCTCCTGTAAAGATTTACAGCCTCGGAAACCCTGTGCAGGGTCACTATGAGTGGGAACTGACTCCACGGCATATAACAACTAACAACAACAACAACAACAACATCCCTAATAGGTAGCTAATGAATTGTTCCAGGATATAGAATATTGCATACAATGGGAATGCCTCCAATCTTCTTGTCACCAAGGATTAACATGTTGTTGTTAAGTGCCATCAAGTTGATTACAACTCATAGCAACCCCATATAGGGTTTCCAAAGAGCGGCTGGTGGGTTTGAACTGCCGACATTGCGGTTAGCAGTCCAGTGCTTATCCTTCAGTACCACACCAGGACTCCTCTATTACAGTTGTTGTTGTTGTTAAGTGCCGTCGAGTCGGTTCCGACCCATAGCGACCCTGTACAGGGTTTCCGAGGGTGTAAATCTGCAGGAGCAGAAAGTTTCATCTTTTTCCCACAGAGTGGCTGCTTGACTCCAACCTTGTAGTGTGCAGTCCAGTGCTTATCCTGCAGAGTCATCATGCATCCCAAGGAATAACATATGCTTTTTAATGTCCAAAGTCTACCAGCATCAGTAAGCCCCCACACCTTACCCAGCAGTTCTAGGCATGCTAATTGAATGGTTGGTGATTCAGACCCACCTAGCACCTGGCAAGAAAAAACCCTACAGTTTAGGAAACCCTTGGGGCAATTTTACTTTGTTACATGGGGTTGCTATGAGTTAGAATTAACTAGGGATCCCCATGTAAGAGAGTCACACTTAGAAATGGCTGGGAAATGTCACTTAATCAAGCATTTTTTTCCTGTTCACAACCACAGTTCTATTGCTATCTGCCTTACATATGATTTCCAAAGAGTGGTTGGTGGGTTTGAAGCACCAAACCTTGTGGTGTTTATCCTCACACCATTGTTGTTGTTAGGTGCCGTCAAGTTGGTACTGACTCAGAGCGGCCTTATGCACAACAGAACGAAACAGTACCCAGTTTTGTACCCACCTCACAATGATTGCTTCACTTGAACCCACTGCTGCTGTTATGTGCCAATCCATCTTGTTGGGGTCTACCTCTTTTTCACTGACCCTCCACTTTACCAAGCATTTCCAAGTACTGGTCCCTCCTGATAATATGTCCAAAGTATGAGAGATAAAATTTGACCATCCTGGCTTCTAAGGAGCACTCTGGCTATAATCCTTCCAACACAGATTGGTTTATTCTTTTGGCAGTCCATGGTACTTCTAATACTCTCCTCCAACACCATAACTCTGATGCATCAATTCTACAATCTTCCTTATTCACTGTCCAACTTTTACATACATATATCATGGCTTGAGTCAGGCATACCTTAGTCCTCAAACTGACATCTTTGCTCTTGAACACCTTGGGAAGTCTTGTGTAGCAGTTGCCTAATGCAATACGTCATTTGATGTCTTGACTGCTACTTCTGTGAATGTTGATGGTTGATTCAAGTAAAATGAAGTCTTTGACAACTTCATTTTTTTCCCATTTATCTTAATGTTTATTGGTCCAGTGGTGAGGGTTTTTTGTTTGTTTGTTTGTTTGTTTGTTTTGACATTGAAGTGCAACCCATATTGAAGGCTGTGATCTTTGATCTGCATAGTCAGTTTTTAAGCACTCTTAGCTTTCAGCAAGCAAGTTTGTATCATTTGCATATCGCAGGTTGTTAATGAGTCTTCTTCCAATCCTGATGTTGCATTCTTTTTCATGTAATCCAGCTTCTTGAATTATTTGCTCAGCATATAGATTGAATGAGTATGGTGAAAGAATACAACCCTGGTACACACCTTTCCTGAATTTAAATCATTCAATGTTCCCTTGTTCTGTTAGAATGACATCCTCTTTGTCTACATATAGGTGCCTAATGAGCACAATTAAGTGGTCTGGGATATTCATTCTCTGCAAAGTTGTCTGTAGCTTGTCATGATCCACACAACCAAAAGCCTTTGCATAGTCAATAAAACATAGGTAAATATTTTTCTGGTATTATCTGCTTTCAGCCAAGATCAATCTGAAATCAGCAATGATATCCCTCATTATATGTCCCTAATTGAATCTGGGCTGAATTTCTGGCAGCACCCTATCAATGTAATATGGCAGCTGATTCTGAATTATCTTCAGCAAAACTTTACTTACATGCAATATTAATAACATTGCCTGCTTTTTGCTTTCCGTTAAGTCACCTGTCTTTGAAATGGGCACAAATATGGATCTCTTCTCATCAGTTGACCAGGTAGCTGTCTTCTAAATTTCTTAGCAGAGATGTGTCAGTGCCTCCAGTGCCATATGAGTTTGTTGATAGATTTCAATTTGTGTCCCATCAATTCCTGGAACTTTGTTGTTTGCCAATGACTTTAATGTACTTTGAACTTCTTCCTTCAGGATCATTGGCTCTTGATCATATGCTGCCTCTTGAAATGGCTGAACATCAATCATTACTTTTTGGTACAGTGACTCTCTGTATTACTTCCATTGACTTTCAATGATTTCTGCATCATTCAATATTTTGCACATACTATCCTTCAACAATAGGTCATTAAGGCAGAAGGGGTAAGAAAATAAGATCCTTCAATACGCTATCTGCAAGAGATACACCTTATACACAAAGACAAAAACAGCTAAAAGTCAAAAGATGGAAAAAAATATACCAAGCTAATTGCAATAAAAATCTAGCAGGAGTGGCAACGCTGATCTCTGATAAAATAAACTTTAAGGCAAAAACCAGCATAATAGATAAAGATGGACATTGTCTCATGATTAAAGGGACAATTGAACAAGATGACATAACCATAATAAATATCTATGCTCCCAATGAAAGAGCTCCAAAATATATAAAGCAAACTCTAATACATTTGATGAAACAGACAAATCTACAATAACAGTGGGATATTTTAATACTCCACTTTTGAAAAAGGATGGAACAACCAGAAAGAAACATGACAAAGACACAGAGGAACTAAACAACACAATCAGCCAACTGGACCTCATAGATGTGTACAGAGCATTCAACCCAACAACAGCACAATACACATTCTTTTCCAGTGCACATGGAACATTCTCCAGAACATGTGTTAGGACACAAAACAAACCTCTAAAAATGTACAAATATCAAAATACTACCTAGCATCTTCTCAGACCCCAATGCTATCAAATTAGAAATCAACAATAGGAAGACCAAGGAAATAAAGTCAAATACATAGACACTGAATAACATCCTGCTGAAAAGTGACTGGGTAGTAGAAGAAATGAGAATTCACAAAGTTCCTAGAAACAAATGAGAACGAAAGAACAATGTACCAAAATCTTTGGAACATGGCAAAAGCAGTGCTGAGAGGAAAATTTATTGCATTAAATGCATACATCCAAAAAGAAGAACCAAATCAACACATTAACACAACATCTCCAACAACTAGAAATAGACCAGCAAAGTAAACCTATAGTTAACAGATGAAAGGAAATAATATAATAAAGATTAGAGCAGAAATAAATGAGATTAAAAAAAAACAGAAAAATTGTAGAAAGAATCAACAGGGCAAGAAACTGGTTCTTTGAGAGAATTAGTAAAATTGACAAACCATTAGAAAGCCTAACAAAAGAAAAGAGGGAGAAGACACAAATAACACACATAAGAAACCACATAGGTGATGTCACAACAGAACCAATAGAAATAAAAAGGATAATAGAATTTTATGAAGAGTTGCACTCCAACAAATTTGAAAATCTAGAGGAGATAGATACATTTTTAGAAAAGCACCACCTACCTAAACTTACACAGAGTGAAATAGAAAACTTGAACAGGCCTATAACATAGGAAGAAATTGACCAGGTCATCAAAAAACTCTCAACCAAAAAAAGTCTAAGTCCAGATGGCTTAACTATTTACTTTTACCAAACATTCAGGGAAGAGCTGTCACCAATTCTACTCAAATTATTCAAGAATATAGAAGAAGATGGAATATGTCCTAATACATTCTATGAAGCAAGCATAGCCCTCATACCAAAACCATGGAAGGACATCACTAAGAAAGAAAATTATAGACGAATATTTCTCATAATCATAGATGAAAAAATTCTCAACAAAATCCTAGCCAACAGAATTCAAAACCACATTTAAAAATAATACATCATGACCAAGTGGGATTCATACCAGGAATGTAAGGATGGTTCAATATTAGAAAAACAATCAGTGTAATTTACCATATAAATAAGAAAAAGGAAAAGAACCAAATGATTGTATCCATTGATGCAGAAAAGGCATTTGACAAAATCCAACATCCATTCTTGATAAAAACATTCAACAAAGTAGGAACTGAAGGGATATTCCTCCACATAATTAAGAGCATATATGCAAAACCAATAGCCTACATCACTCACAATGGAGAGAAACTGAAAACCTTCCCCTTGCGAACAGGAAACAGACAAGGATGCCTTTTATCATCACTTTTATTCAATATTGTTTTAGAAGTCTTAGCCAGAGTTATAAAGCAGGATATGAAATTAAAGGCATCCAAATTGACAAAGAGGAAGTAAAATTCACTCTATCTGCAAGCAATATGATCTTATACATAGAAAATCCCAAAACCTAGGCAAAAAAATGACAGGATCTTGTTGGAAGCATCAGCAAAGCAATAGGGTGCAAGATCAGCATACAAAACTCAGTTGGATTCCTCTATACTAATAATGACAACGCTGAAAAGGAAATTAGCAAAGCAATACCATTTACAATAACCACCCAAAGGCGGAAATATTTAGGAATAAATGTAACCAGAGAAACAAAGGAGCTATACAAAGAAAACTACAAACCACTACTCCAAGAAACCAAAAGACACTTACAAAAATGAAGAGTATACCATGCTCTTCGATAGAAAAACTTAACATTGTGAAAATGGCAATACTACCCAAAGCAATCTACACATACAACACAATCCCAATCCAGATTCCAATGACATTTTTTAGAGAGATGGAAAAAACAACTACAAACATTATATGGAAAGGAAAGAGACCCAGATAAGGAAGGCACTACTTAAGCAGAAGAATAAAGTTCAAAGCCTCTCACTCCCTGATTTCAAAATATACTACATGGCTACAGTGGTCAAAATAGCCTGGTACTGGTCAATGAAAGATACATAGATCAATGGAACACAATTGAGAATCTAGAAATTAACCCATCCACATACTGCCAACTGATCTTTGACAAAGGGCCAAAGTACATGAGTGGGGAAGACACAGTGTCTTCAACAGATGGTGTTGGCAGAACTGGAAAGTGATATGCAAAAGATTGAAACAAGACCTTTATCTCATGCCTTATACAAAAACCAACTCAGCATGGATTAAAGACTTAAATGTGAATCCCATAATTATAAAGGTATGCCCATGAAAAAATGGGGACAAATTTAAAGGCTCTAATCCAGGGCACACACAGACTACCAAACACTGTGAAAATTACACCAAAAAAAGAAGACAAAATAGATGATTGGGATTTTCTAAAAATTAGAAATTTATGTGCATAAAAGGATTTCACCAAAAGAGTAAAAAGGGAGTCCACTGAATGGGAAAATATCTTTTGCAATGACATATGAGACAAGGGACTAATCTCTAAAATCTATAGGAAACTACAACACCTCTACAAGAAAAAGACAAGTAACCCAATTAAAAAATGGACACCGGACATGAACAGACACTTCACCAAGAAAGAGATCTGGGCAGCCAAAAAACATGAAGAAATGTTCACAATCATTAGCCATTTTGTTGTTGTTGTTAGGTGCCATCGAGTTGGTACAGACTCATAGCAATCTTATGCACAGCAGAATGAAACACTGCCTGATCCTGGGCCAACCTCATTATCAGTGCCATGCTTGAGCCCATTGAGGCTGCCACTTTGCCAATACATCTCTCTGACCCTCCACCCTACCAAACATAATATCCTTCTCCAGCGACTGGTCCCTCCTAACAATATGTCCAAAGTATGAGAGATGAAG
>NW_006408524.1:32015930-32042387 GCF_000296735.1 Chrysochloris asiatica
TCCTTGACAACTTCAATCTTTTCTCCATTGATAAGAATGTTGTTTATTGGTCCAGTGGTGAGGATTTTTGTTTTCTTGATATTGAAATGTAATCCATACCAAAGGCTGTGCTTTTTGATCTTCATCAGTAAATATTTTAAGTCCTCTTCATTTTCAGCAAGCAAGGTTGTATCATCTGCATATCACGGGTTGTTAATGAGTCTTCCTCCAATCCTGATGCCACATTTTTCTTCATATAACCCAGTTTCTCAGATGATTTGCTCAGCATACAGGTAGAATAAGTATGGTGAAAGAATATAACCTTGTTGTACACCTTTCTTAATTTTAAACCATTCAGTGTTCCCATGTTCTGTTCAAACAACTGCTGCTTGGTCCAGGCATAGATTCCTCATGAGCACAATTAAGTGTTCCAGAATACTCATACTTTACAATGTTGTCCATAGCTTGTCATGATCCACACAATGGAAAGCCTTTGCATTGTCAATAAAGCACAGGTAGACATCTTTCTGATATTCTCTGCTTTCAGCCAAGATCCATCAGACATCAGCAATGACATCCCTCATTCCAAGGCCTCTTCTGAATCCTGCTTGAACCTCTGGAAGTTTCTCTCAATGTATGCTTGCAGCCGTTTCTGTATTATGTTTAGTAAAACTTTACTTGCATGGGACATCAAAGATATTGTTGGATGATTTCCGCATTCTGTTGGGTCACATCCTTAGCCATTAGACAGAGCAAATCAAAACTACGAGCTATCATCTCACACCAGCATAACACCTAAATTCAAATAAACATTGGCAAGGGTGTGGAGAGACTAGGACCCTCCTACATTGCAGGTGTGAATGCGAAATGATCCAACCACTCTGGAAAACAGTATGGCACTTCCTCAGAAAGTTGGAAATAGAGATACCTTATGATCCAGCAATTCCTCTACTTGGTATATATCCACAAGAAATTTGAACCATGACATGAGTAGATATATGCACACCAATGTTCATAGCAGCACCATTTAAAATAGCAAAAAGATGGAGACAGCCTAAGTGCCCATCAATTGAAGAATGTGTAAACAAACTTTGGTACATACACACAATGGAATATTATGCTACCTTGAAGAATAACAAGGAAGCTGCAAGTCACCGCATAACATGGATGAACCTTGAAACATGATGCTGAGTAAAATTGCCAGTTACAAAAGGACAAATATTGCATTAGACCATTATGGTAAAAGCTTAAGAAAAGATACCCATACTAAAAGGAGGGGAAAAAATTCTTTGTTGGTCACTGGTGGGGGTGAGGTTTGAGGGCTTGGGGGAACTGGAGGGAGGCAATGGTAGCACACAGAGTAGGGGGCAGACAAATCAAAGTTTGGATGTTGGGGAGGACAATACACAAGAAGAGGGAGGGCACGGAAGAATAAGGTAAGTAGGGGAACACTAAGACAGGTTTGCATGGGCTTAATGAGACAGTGATAAACAGTGATGCATACTCAATCTTGGAACAACAGGGCTCTATGACACAGGGATCTGTACATAGTTTGAAGAGGGGAATAATACTAAGATGCTTGACTGTCTTATGAATATTGGTTTCCCTTGCCTCCTATTGTAATATAGACACTTGAATGAGATAGAAAGGCATGTTGGGAGACATGATTACAAGAAGCTTATAAGCCTGTCTTCAGCCTATAACAGATTGGAATACCTTTAAGGGGTTCTAGAACTTGCCTAGTGAAATAGGCCCCTTGCAGAGCCTTTGCAGTGGATAGGATCTTAGGTGGAATCCTGAGCCCCATCCAGAACCTTCAGAGGTGGGACATTCCTACTAGCAAGGACAAGCAGACCAGCCTGGAAAAGCTAGAGCAACAGAAGATACATCTTCAAAGAAAGAACAGCAGAAAAACCCAAAACAAAAATGGCAGTATGACTGGCTACTACAAGAACAAGCAAGCTGTTCACTAGGAAGCCATCAAGGCAAGCAATCAAGTTCCTACAGGACAAACACCCCTCCAAAGCTGAAACTCAAAGGGAACATATGAGCAGGCATGGAAGCTTGCTGGTGACCACATTAGTTTACTGGTGAGTGGAAAAGGGGGAAAGGCAGCAATGAAGAAATGGGCTGAGTTCAACCATTTTCCATTGAATCCAGTTGACCTGGAGATGAAAGAAAGAACAAGGGCTGGTTGGTCCAAAGTTTGGTAAGATCAAGGGATGCCTGAGCCCATGGACAAGGACACAGCCATGGAGGGCTAGAGTTAAGAGTGAAGCATCTAGCTGATAAGAAGTGATGGGAGACACACAAGAACACTCACACTTGCAGATAGTTAGTACCCATTTGACCTAGCCTCGATGGCCTGATAATCAGAACTTGACTGGTGGTGATGGTGATGTGGCGTGGAGTCAGTTCTGACTTATAGCAACCCTGTACAGGGTTTCCAAGACTGTAAATCTTTATGGGAGCAGCAAGCCTCATAGTTCTCCCATGGAACAGCTGGTAGTTTCAAACTGCTGACCTTGTGGTTCACAGCCTGATTCATAACCACTACGCTACCAGAGCTCCTTAGAACTCGACTAGAGGAAAATTAAAAACAAACAAATAAACAAACAAACAAAACAAGAACAATTTTTGATAAAGGAAACAAGGGTAAATTTGTACAATCGATGAACTTGACCTATACTCATGTATGTACTAGCTCAAAATACCAACAGAGAGGGAAGGAGTCTTCACATCAAGTGTCAATTCTATCCCCTCTATATACAGGATAGACAGGGATGGACAATTTAGATATTGACTATCTATAATGAGATGGCGATAGAGGCACGAAGTAACTGGCTTACAAGTTTACAAGAGTGAGGTTAGTTTAGGAGCATGTGGGGTAAAATAGTGTCCCCCTGAATAGTTTTCATCTTGTCTAGATGGGTCTGGCTAAAACAGATGCAGATAAGATTCTTATGATTCAATAGTGAGTAATTGTTATCATGACTAATTGCGACTGTCACAACAGTAAAGGCAGAACTTTTCTAACAAAAATAGAGGAGTAGTTAATCTTACAGTCCAGAAACAGAGAACCCTAGGACCATCAAGGGAGAAGAGCACAGGTGTAATGCAGGACTTTATCCAAAAAAGCAGTAACATCAGAGATGGAGGCAGAGATGGGGACATGGAGAGAGGGAGCAGCTGAGGACTCTAGATTCATGGGAAGAGAGTGATTGAGAGCTGGTGGCCAGGAGGCAGACTTGCAGAATGTGCCCTTTGGTGGTGTAAACTATTATATATGCCTGAGGGTTTAAAAAAAAAAGCTAAATTGAATAGGAGAAATACTGTTGACAGATGGTACATGGAGGGGATTATAATCATTGTAATGAAACAAATTATATGATTTGTTGGATGTAAAACTGATGATCTGTCCTGTAATCTTTCATTCAATTCACAATAAAAAACTTTAAAAAAAAAAACTAAAAACAAAATAGGTCATTAAGAAGACAAGAAGGAAAAGAACAAAGTGGATGCCAGGAGAGACTCTGAAAGTTGCTCTGCAGCATAGAGATGCTAAAGTAAATGGGAGAAGTGAGGAAGTAAAAGAGGTGAATAGAACATTTCTATTCGAGAAGACAAAGTCAAATACTAAAATGAAATGTACAAAGACCCGAAATTAAAAAACCAAAAGGGAAGAACATGCTCAGCCTTTCTTAAGTGGACAGAACTGAAGAAAAGAATTCACACCTTGACTTCCAGTACTGAAGGATACCATAGGCAACACCGGAGTCCTGGTGTTGTGCTATAGGATAAGCATGGGACTGCAAAGTTGCCGGTTCAAACTCATGAGCCGTTCCTTGGAAACCCCATACAGAATCACTATGCGTCAGAACCAACTCACCAACACTTAACAACAACATGGGCAGCACTGTGCCAGGACTCCAATATATCTACAGAAATATGTGCTCTGTAGATATGTGTAGACGAAGTTCTAGAGGCCATAGATAATCTTTTTAATAAATGCTGTTTTTATTAATGCCCTTTGAGTATAATTGTCCAGTTTTTAAAACTGCCTGGTACCATGCAATAAGAGTGTCCCTTACAGTCAATCATGGCTTACATTCAAACCATACAGTTAGGCTATTTTTCAAATCACTGAAAATAAAGCTTAGGAATAAACTCTTTTCTACAACTAACACATTTGTTGATGCAAAAAACCTGCTGTAATAGCCCTTTCTCTGATTCGCCTTTTAAAGTTGTTCAAGGCATTATGATCCACTGACACTTTACAGAAATTTTTGCTCAGTCCTGTCTTTAAGTAAAATAACATTTCCACTTGCATTTCCCCTTGTTTCATTTTCACATGTTTGAGCAGAAAGCTTATGTACTTACCTAGGCTTTTCATAAATTCTCAGTCATGAAAAGAATGCTTTGGGGATCTGTTTTTTACTATCTATATATTGAAAGGATGGCACACAGAGCACCAGCCCACGTTGTACCCAGGATTCACATTCAGTATGGCTGCACTGATGGTTAAAATATTGAGATAAATCCAAAGCTGAGTAAACAAGTACTTTCTGGTTCCCTGGGCCCATATGACTACTCTTGGATCGCTCTGGTTCCAGCAACTGAAAGGATAATGTCTGCATAGGAGTGGGGTGTCTCTGGGACCCTCCTCTGTTATTGGATTTAGCATCTCTTCTGATGGATGCTGTACTTTATATGTTATTAAATATTTTGAGTGTCACTCCAGTATCTATGATAATGAGAACCAATAGTTGTTTTTATATTTGTTTTAGGGGAATGAAGTGAACTTGGGATAGAGACACTCATAGTTTAACATTCAAATATATCCAAATTTTCATTGGGTGTTGTAGATCTTGGGAAATGAATGTCCAAAACTGGATATATCTAAAGCCTAGTTACAGCTATACAAAAATTAAAATAGAAGTATTATATATTTTTTATGATTACAGCTAATTTTATAATTGATTATAACTAATAGTAAAATGTTAGTTTTCTTAGTAGGAGACATAAATAGTTAAATCATATTTCTATTAGCAAAAATATGTGAAGAGAAATCTTTTATTTAAATATATTCTGATGATTAGCTCCTCTTACAGTAGTTCTTAAGATAATTTGTCAAGATCATGGATGCAAAAGGATATAATGTTTAATAGAAATATTTTTTAAAAGTTTGTCAGCAAGGTAACACTTTTCTCTGTGAAAAAAATCAGTCTACATTTACAAATGAACACTAAATTGGAAGTACTTCCAGTTACTTGTAGAATGGGTGGACATGCCAAAGTAAGCTATTAATGCAAACAATCATCCACAATATTTTGAAAAAAATGAAACAAAACAACTAGAAATAATCTTTCCTTAGAATCACAAACTCTCACGATTTATTCCATAAAGATGAGAAGCTGTATGCTGACAGCAGAACAGAGCTTAATTTTCTAACATTTTTCCTTCACATAATTAAAGTGAAAGGAAACAACTGCATTATAAAACACACGGTCATTTATAAATTTAATTCTGATTTATGTTAATTAGAAATGTATATGAAGCTTCACTATACATATGTATATTTATTCCATATATAAACATATGAATTTGATAAAGAAAGCTACGAGATAAAATAAGCTAAAGTTGTATTTACTTACAATATTCCTGAATTAAGTCTTTTTTTTTCAGTTAGCTTATTATATTTAAATTATTTTCCTCAGCAGTTGTTTTTCAAATTTATTAAGCTGACCAAACAGTTGGAAGTCATGGTGTTCTTTATATAACACTATGAATTACTGATATACTTAATTCTAGCATAAAATTATACAAGCTAGGAGTAATTTTATCCACAGAAAATATAACTTTATTATGCTTTGCACATCTCAACATTACCTTACATAAAATGTTTATTAACCACACATTTCATAGCAGGGTAATAATAAATCACACAATTTGAACCATGTCAAGAAAAGCATGACTCGAAGATGAATCAGGGTTCATTCCTTTCTTATATGTGGCGATTGCTCAAGTTTAACTTCCTCCTCCTCTTTCAGTTTGTCTGGTCCCAGATCTGACTTTCTAGCTTTCTAGGCCTGACTGAAATCTGTTTATTTTCATCCAATCCAACATTATATGAGTCTGACATCATGAGATGCTGACACAATGTACTCCTATGTTCTGCAAGCACTGGTCAGCCCAAGTCCCCAAGTTTAGGTGAGGGGATGTTGAAGTGCTCCCGGAATCTACCTAACATAAGAAGTATGTATGAAGTCATGGTTGGTATGGATAAGAACAGCATCCCTTGTGATGGAACCTGGCACACATAGGTGCTCAGTAAACAACTGAGCTATTTGTCAACTGGTTGGTAGAAGCATCTCCAAAGAAGTGAATGTGGAAACAAAATGGGCATGTCAGAAAAGAATGGCATCTGCAGCAAAGGTCTTACTTGCTTTGGTGGTTAAGTAAGAAGGGTAAATGGACAAAGAAGCTGTAAAATGGAGAACAGGAACCTAGGCCCCGGAGCCTTGCAGGGCATATAGACAGTTTAGCCAATTTGTTTATATCTTTTCTTGTCCCACAAAGAATCTGAGAAGCTAACCAAAAGTAGTTTGGAGTTCAAAAAGATGGAGAATCCTATTATACTTTTGTGAACCAAGTCTGAGAGAACATTTGTCTAAGATAAGCAAGCTTTTGAACACCGAATTATATATTTTCTTTTGGTGGCTGCAATTTGGAAGGGAGGAGAAAAGCTGTTTTTCAGCTACTACTAGTTTGCTTCTGGCTCACTTGTTGGGTTGTCTGATATCACTTTGAAGAATCCAAGAAGTTGGAATTAACACTTAAACATTAGGAAATAACTTAGATTTAAAATTTAAATTTTGCTTTGAATGAGAAGACTAACATTATATAATTTTGAGTGAGAGCATGCCAAAAAGGCCACAAAGAATTCGAGAAAAGTTTATGTTGAATCAGTAATTTCCCATGAAAATGTCTTTTTTTTTTTCTTGAGATACTGAGACTTATCTTTTTCAATGAATTGGTGTCTATTTTCAGAGTATCAGCATTTGTCCAGTTTGGAAATAACTAATGTATGTCTTTTTAATAATAGATGTACAATTAACAATCATTTCTACCTTTTGAATACAGCCATGTCAGGTGCTTGATAATTATTTCATCTTAACAGAATTATGAGGTATTAGCATCCTCATTTGTGGTGCTGTAGGATAAGCACTCAACCACAAGGTTGGTTTAAATTGCAAGGTTGGCAGTTCAAACTCACCAGCCATTCCTTGGAAACCCTATATAGGGTTGCTCTGGGTCGGAACCAATTCAACGGCATTTAACAGCAAGACGTGGCTAGTATATGGTCCAGTTAAGAATCAACTCTGAGTCTGAGTCCCTCATTGATCTGCTGTCCACTGCTTCTTGCTCCCAGGGAGATCCAGTCGATGCAATAGGCATTTGTGTTCCAATGGCATGGCTTGTTGAGTCCCACAAGGTCTGTGGTTGTATTCTCAGGTCTTGCTTTCAGATGCTGTCTTTCCTTTTAGCCGCTCCTGACCACTTGTGCTTCAGCTAGGTTCCTGCCTCAGGGCTCATTCCTGTAGCTACATCTCTCTTCTCCCAACTTTCCCCCTAAATATTTATTTACAAGTTTTGCTCATTTGCCATCTCTGTGAAGCTTTTGTGATTACCCTAATGACAAGCTTTTGTGATTATCCTAATGACAACTGCAGTCGCCTGGTACTCATCACTTTTCTCCCTTACACGGTATCATTTAATGAGCCCTGGTGTGGTGCTGTGGATTAATGCACTAGACTGCAAGGTCGCTTTGAATTAATTGAAAGGTCTGCAATTCAAGCTCACCAGCTGCTCCTCAGAAACTCTATACAGGGTTGCTATGGGTCAGAACCAACTCAATGACACTTAACAGCAATGAGTCCTGGTGTGGCACTGTAAGATAAGAACTGGACTGCTAACCACAAGGTTGGTGCTTAGAACCCACCAGCCACCACTTGGAACCCTTCTGCAGGGTTGCTATGAGTCGGAACCAACTCAATGGCACATAACAATTATATGAGAACTCTATGAATACAGTTTTTGTTTTATTTTTGGAGTGTCTCTAATACCTGGGAAAATGACTGGCACGAAGGCAGTATTGTAGAATGAATGGAGACTCAAAACACAAATTTATTAGTCATTGCTGATATCTATGTCCTGTAACCAACCAATTAATGTTCAGACTTCCCAAGCAGGAATTATAATGACTAGATAAAAATGTGGTTTAACATTAACACAACAGTAATGAGAATGAAAATGAAATCCACAAACAAAATGAACTCAGTGTAGATTATGTGGAACAAAGAAACCAGCAACATCATAAAAAAATCACACACCAGCAAAATGCCAGCAATAAATTCCTACCCATTGAGAATTACACTGAATGTAAATGGATAAGAAAACAGGATCCTTCAATAGTCTGCCTACAAGAGACACATCAAAAAGATGGAGACAGCCTAAATGTCCATCAACAGAAACATAGTTAAGCTTTGGTACACACACAATGGATACTACGAACACGGAGGAATAACAATGGATCTGTGAAACACCTCACAGCACTATGATGAATGAAATTAGTCAATCACAAAGGGAAATATTGTATTTGACCAACATTACAAAAAGAAAGGTTTTCTTAATAAACAATCTATGATGGTTTGGTAGGGAGGGAAAATTATTCATGGGCTAGACTGTAGAGACATATTAACATGAGTGACAAGGCAGGGAATGTACAACAAGTGGGAGGTTAGTAAAGGGAAGATGAAGGTATCAGGAGACACAGGAAAGAATGCAATAATTAAAGTGAATCAAGTAAATACACGTAACTGTTGGTACATGGAGGGGATTGCAATCATTGTAATGAAGCAAAGTTTATGATTTGTTGAATATAAAACTAAATGATCTGCTCTGTAATCCTTCCCTTCACTTAATTCACAAAGTTTTATAAAATGTGGTTTAATGAAAATTACTGGTACAAATGTTAATAATTTATTTTAGGCCACATATATGAGGGTATGTCAAAAAGTATTGTTGCAAAAATTACAGAAACCTTTATAAAACAGAATTATCAAAATGTGAAGCTATTGTTTCACTACATAGACTCCATCTAGGTCTATACACTACTGAAGGCTGTAGTCCATCTCTCTAAAACTTACTAACTGGAAGTGATCTGTATCTGTGCCCATTCCAAAGAGAGGTGACCCAACATAATGTAGAAATCATCAAACAATGTCATTAGCATTACATGTAAGTAAATTTTTGCTGAAGATAATTCAGAAACAGCTGCAACACTACAACACGCAACTGCCAGAAATTCAAGCCAGATTCAGAAGAGAACGTGGAACTCGGGATGTCTCTGCTGACTTCAGATGGCTCTTGGATGAAAGCAGAGACTATCAGAAAGATGTTTACTTGTGCTTTATTGACTATGTAAGTGCTTTAGACTGTGTAAATCATGACAAGCCATGGATAACACTATGAAGAATCGGTATTCTAGAACATGCAATTGTGGTCATGAGGAACCAGTACATAGACCAAGAGGCAGTTTCGAAGGGGATACTGAATGGTTTGAAGTCAGGAAAGGTGTGCTCCAGGACAACCAAGAAGCTGGATTACATGAAAAAGAGCCTAGTATCAGGATTGGAGGAAGACATATTAACAACCTGTGATATGCAGAGATGATAGTTTGCTGAAAGTGAAGAGCATTTAAAATACTTACTGATGAAGATCAAAAACCACAGCCTTCAGTATGGATTGCATCTCAAGGAAAGAAAACAAAATTCCTCACCACTGGACAATAGCATTATGATAAATGGAGAAAAGACTGAAGTTAACAAACATTTCATTTTGCTTGTATCTACAATCAACACTCATGGAAGCAGCAGTCAAGAAACCAAATGATGTATTACATTAGAAAAAATCAGCTGCACAAGACCTCTTTAAAGTGTTCAAGGGCAAAGCTGTCAGATTGAGAATCAGGGTGTGCCTGACCTAAGCCATGGTATTTTCAATAGCTTTCTCTGTATGTGAAAGTTGGACAATGAGTAAGGAAGATTGCAGAGGAATTGATGTATTTGAGTTATGGTGCTGGAGAAGAATCTCGAAAATACCATAGACTGACGGCTAGAAGAACACATTCTGTGTTGGAAGAAGTACAGCCATTCAGAACGATCCTTAGGAGCAAGGATGGTGAGACTTACTCTCTCATATTTTGGACAGATTGATCAGTAAAGACCAGTCTTTGGAGAAGGACATTATGCTTGGTAAAATGGAAGGGTTAGCAATTGGCAGAGTGGCAGCAGCAATGAAATTAATCCTAACAACTGTAAGGATGGGGCAGGACCTGGCAATGTTTCGTTTTTGTGTGCACAGGGTCACTATGCATCAGAACTGACTTGATGGCAAGAATAGGTTTTGTGTATTATCTAATATAATTTATGCATAGCTAATTCAAATCCTTATCGTAAAGAGTTTATCTATACAAATAGCACATTGTTTTTATGTATGAAAATTGAGGCATTATTAAAATTCTGAGTCTAGTAATCCTAAAACTTGGAACATTTGTCCTTCCTGGGAAAATTATCTTAGTTATTTGCCAAACTGTTACCTTAGACAAAATTTAAGAATTACAAGATGTTTTTCATTTTGGAACTATTTTTACTTGAGATTATCCTTGGGTATTCAAAAACAAATGATTTCACTCCTGCCTGCTACTAAGAAAAATACAGCCCAAGGCTAATTAGGAATTGTTAAAAGAATGGAAATGCATGCATTAAAAATCCTGGTTCGCAGTTACAAAGTGGTTGTGTGCATTTACATCTTGAACCGTACCATTTTGTGTGGAACCTCCATATCCCTTTCATTAAGCATCTCAACTTTAAAAATAAAAACAGGATATACTGCATATAAATTAGCATTTTTTTCTGGTATTTTAAAGTCCTGATTACAAACATTACTAAAAAAGTACATCCTATATATTTTAGAGTTGCTCTTAATATTGCTTCAGCCTTATTACATCAACAAAAAAAGTATTCAGACTTCTGTACCATTTTCTTTGTAATTCTGTACTGCTCTTCATCATTCGGTGGTTGAGGTTCCTAGAAGTCCAAGTACCAGATAGATCGTTGCTATAACATGGAAAAAATTTAAAACTCAACTGAAATTTATACTTTTACTAATTCCTGTTGTACAATACCTTCCTGAGGCTTCTAAACATGCGGATTTTTCTGGAAACATAACATCTTTACTTACAAATCTTTTGAAAATTGTATTCCTGTCTTATGTGGCAGAATAGCATAAATTTAGCAGCTTTTTTAGTCAGAATAATCATTATGCACTATTATTATAAGTTGTTGTTGTTGTTAGGTGCCATCGAGTCGGTACCGACCCCATAGCTAAGTAGTAATACTTATATAACCATGCCCTTAGGCTTGGGTGTACAAAGCTATCTAGCCATATGTATAGCCCCTAACGCTCGAACATAAACTACAAACTACAGTTGCTCTAATTTTGAAACAATAGAACCTACCCTACTTGCAGCAAATTCTTCATCATAATCATCTTCTCTTGCAGTGTGTGAAGCTTTTAAATTATGCAAAAGGTTTACAGCTTTTTCTTGCACTAAAGGCTGGAGTCCCAGTGTGGCACTGTAGGATGAGCACAGTACTGTTAACCCGAAGGCCAGCAGTTCAAACCCAGCAACCACTCCTTGGAAATGCTATACAGGGTCGCTATGAGTCAGAACCGACTTGACGACACTGAACAACAAAGGTTCGTATTTACTAACCTGTATGCGTCTGTCTTGACTTGCCTACAGATTCGACTTAAAGGCACACTTGGGAATGAATCTTGTTTTGTAATCCAGTACTATCTGTATGTTTCTGTGGTTTCAGCTGTCAGTGAGCCTATATACTTCCTGGCTAATACAGTCACTGGGTGCATGTGCGCGTGCGCACGCCAACTACGGAAAGGCTTTGCTGTTGGTGATCTGGTGAAAGCTGGGAAATCTGATAAGTGCATTTTTTATAATAATGTTCCCATTATATATCAGTAAGGTTCTGCATGAGAATTGCAGGGTTCTCCCAGGAGGAAGAGACAACAACTTTGTTTCATAGACTTTGTACCATCTATATGGTCTATATATTGCTTCTTAGAGTTTCTGTGAGATTAAATAATATCCAAATTATGCTTTCATTTTGAGATCTTTCTATAATTTTCTAACATTTATTGCTTAAAAGATGTAAGTTAAAAAGTCCCTAAATCAAATTTTAATTTCCATAAATGTCAAGAGCAATGGCTACAAATTAACATTAAATTTGAATTGTGCTCTTTGGCGGTATGTTCACCGAAAATGGTGACCAAATACCATGGAATTATGAAGGGTTGCCAATACGTTTTCTACTGAGAAACATTTGCTTTCCAGTGTTTATCATGATAAGAAAGTTGATAGTTCAAACAATTTATTGCTGCTTTATATTATACATAATTAAATGAAGAAACATGTTAAACTCAAGGGAATTTTTAATAGGTTACTTGCAATTGTTATTGCAGGCAACAACTTGTACATGATTTTATTTCCAAATCCACAAAAAAACAAATTTTATACAAATCAGCACTGTAAAAATGTCAATTACAGCCCCAGAGGCTTTGCTGGCAGAATTGTCTAAATTCTAGGATATGGGAAACAGGTTCTCTTTTCTGGAATCATCTTTGTTTTTTTTTTCCTTTGTTTTTTTTTTTTTTTTTTACAAAAAAAATTTACAAGTGAAATGTTACTACAAAACTTTTTATAAGGAATTTTTGCAAAACATTTACATTTTACCATCAACTATTTCTTTTTTAAAATCATTATGTAGATTTAATACCCTATGCTGCACATCAATTTATGTGGGATGACAACTTAGTGACATGCATAAAAAAACACCACAAGGCATTAAAATGAAGACTTAAATACAAATATTGTTGCAATAAAACAGTTATAAAATTGAAAAATAGGACCTAAACATCATGCTTATCTAAGTTTGACAAATTAACTTTTTCTCCTAGATTACACACTTTTATTACTGCTCTCATGAGAGTGTGATAAATAATGGCTTAACATCAAGTTCTAATGTAATCAGCAACACATACACAAACCTAACCAAAGAAAGTATACTATAAGAAAAAACTATTCTAACACTGGAATTCTACCATGATAAATACAGAGCTTTGCACTGATAATTACAATAAAGAAAAGTTTTATAATGGTGGCAAAGGGAATGAACAGTGAAATGCCATTAAACAAGACTCTACTGCACATCTGTGCCCTATTATAACAGCTATATCCCACTGAGTCAAATAAAGGACACGGAAATTTACGATTCTTAGAGGACAGAAAAGTGGACTCCGAATGGTATACAGAACACACTGTCAAAATATTTCTAATTCCAGTGGTGAAATGTGCACCTGCTAACACAAATTAATATATTTTATATGCTATAAAGCTATCCAGACTCAGTTTGATAAATTTACAATAGGTCTCACTGTTGATTAAAAAATAACTTTCATTTCTGATCAGCATACATAGGTATGCATTAAAACGGGTTCATGGGATAATGGTGCAGAGTGCTCATACTTGATATTAACAATAACAACAAAAAGTCACTCCGAGGAAACATGATTAAAACATTAAGAAAATTTCTTTGCATAAAAAAATTTATAGCACTGATTGTGTAGCATAATGATAGATAAAATATATATTTGATGTTTCAGTTCCTATATAATAAAATTAAAATTAACACTACCAAATGCTCCTCTGTACCAAACAAAACAACAAATTGATTCTGATGTTTTACAGCCAGATACATCAGTTGTAAAGAGTACATTAAATAAAATATACAAAACAATTTACAAAATCCAACTAAAATTTAAAGACTCTGTTACAAGTCTACAAAAGCTTTAAGAAACTTGAAATCTATAACCACAGTGTAAATTTTTTTTTTCCTTTAATCTCAAAGCTTTTTTATACAAACTGAAAGCACAAAAGACCTTCAGTTATATATAACGCTACAAAGGGCTGGCCTAAAGTGTACATAGTGTAAACAGTGATCATTACAGTATTTCTCCTTCATCAAAAGTACATGAAACATCACAATTTTGGAAGAGAATGTGCATGAGTACTAGTCTTCCTGAAATAATGGAGAAGATACAAGAAAATATGGATCTATATTCACAAAGTCCCCAAACTAAAGGTATTAATAAACCAAGTAGGTAAAAAATTTAGTGTTCAAATGGTTAATTCTATTAAATTATGATTCTATGTAAATACTTTTTTAAAACATGAAACACCTTACTGTTTTAAGTTATTTGTACAATCTGAATTTTTTCAATTAAACTTTTGGCCAGTTTTCCTAAGGCCCTTTCCTGTAAGACCCTTGCATTAACAAAGAAATAATTTTTTTTTTTTTCTTTAGTCACTTATTTGACTGAAAATTATTCTGATTTTTAAAAAATAATTTTGTTTTATAATAGCAAATCTATTATATACTTGTTAGGCTGTTTTTAATGGAAAATTCAGTTACTGATATAAAGATATTAGAGTATGGTTATAAATTTCCTATCAATCTTCTAACACAGTACTAGAAATAAATGGAATTGGCCAATTTTAGTAGAGAGAAAAAAAATTTAAATGGAGTCAGAAGACAATTTTCTGCTGGCCTTAGAAGAGGTGTGCTAATTCTTCCTTTGGCTACATAGTCCAAACATAAAGAATTCTGCATTGTCAACATAACTCATACTTACCGAGATGAAGCTACAGAATGACTTATATGCTATTCAAATATTTCCAATATAAACAATTAATATGAATTTTCTGGTTCAAACTGGAGTTAGAAATGTAATCAATAGCAATCCTAAGTTTTACAACTTTTCTTGTTAAGCTGTCTCATGTTCTTTTTCTGAACCATTTATCCAGCATTTTCCTAAAAATTTCAATCTAAAATTTAACCTAAGATTTAGTTCTAAATTCCTCTTTTGTCTCCAAATGGAGAAAATAATTGGATTTCACTGATTGTCGGCATACACACTACTATAATGTAGTGGTAATAAAGATCTGAGACACATCTCAGATTACTTTTTTGGAACTCACCTAATTCAGCTGTAGAATTTCTAACATTTAGAAAAGACGGCCAAAATTATTTTAAGTTGATTTTCAAAATAATCAGGCCAACGAAATACAGCATTATCCCTATCATTAGTTAACTATCTGTTTTTCTGTGCTATTGAGAAAAAGAAACACATGTAAAATATTACTGACTGAATTTATGAGAAAGTACTTTCAAGTCTAATTAAGATCCAGCCTGCAAACTAGTGAGATCTTTTAAAACAGTTAACACATGATATTAAGAGAGGGGAAGATTCATTTTAAAGGTTATGTGATATAGTTCCAAACAGCTACAACTTATAATATGGAGGAAATACTTTTCCATCTGTTTCCAGTACATCATTTGCTTCCTGTAATTTAAAAAATTCAATGCTTTATGTGTTGACCCAAAATCTTGGAATACATAAAAGCCAAGAATGAAAACACGATTTCCTACTCTGTAATCCACTTGACCAGCCCATTCCGGATATTCAAAGGTGTGTAAACTTAAGTGCAGCACTAGAGGTCTCGGTATAAATAACTTTTCAGAATTCTTCCATATTGGTTGAAACATTGGGAGTTGCTGGGTTTGAATCTTGAGAAATGGCTGCAACTGTGACAATTCTCGGGGAGCCAAGCACCTCTGTAACGGATGAGTCCAGTTCTCCGGAGGTAACAATGGCAAGGGCTGTCCCACCGCCTTTCTTATTCTGGTGCGTTTTGACATGTTTAGAGAGATGATCACTGCGCATAAACCTTTTAGAACATTCCGGGCATTCAAATCTCTTTTCACCTGAACAGAAAAATAGTAAATAAATTTACATATATTTCAAATAAGGTTACAAATTTAAATCCTTTCTCTTCTGGTTAATGACGTACTTTTGGACTCACGTTTGACTAACTCCAAAACACTATCTTTTACCATTTTACCTTAAAATATCATCAAGCAAGCTATGCAATATAAGATAAAAAAGCATTTGGTTTATAATAAAAAGACCGACTTAAAGACCTGGTTCTGTTAGAAACTGGAAATAAAAACTGGAACAAGTGAAATATTCCCTTGTTTCCTTGTTTACAAAGTAAGACGGTCTCTAAGAAATGATCTCAACACCTCCCTTCAGGTGTAACAATACATTAATAGTCAAGGCTCACGTCCCCCTTTCCATAAACTGCTTATTTGGGTTTTAGTTTTAATCCCTATAGGCATACAATATATTAAAACTATTTGAAATAAAATAATGTAATGATTTAATAATATCTTGAGTTTCATCACAAGGTAAAAATAGGAGGCAAGCCCAAGCTGCATTTTTCAATTTAATAAAGCTTTTAGGTTTCACAGAATAAAACTGTAAGAGAAATCATTTCTAGTGGAACTAAGTATTCTAGGCTTTGGAATAAAGCTTGAATTTTTTTTTTTGAAATGATAACTAAAAATAAAATCAGCTCATCCTTGTGTACAATGCATGAAGCCCATGAAAATTCGGTTAACTGATATACCCTAACATACACAATGGATCAACCACTAGGCTGCAATTCTAATTTGTTAAAGGAATGTAATCATGTCTCTCCTGGCTAACAGTAAACATGGATAAGAAAATTCAGTTTGGCTGATTTCTTTACTTGGCTCTACTTTCGACATCTTGTTAAGTGCTGTGGGTCAGTTCTGACTCATAAGGAACCCTGTAAAGGGCTTCTAAGGGGTGGTTGGTAGGTATGAACCACTGACCTTGAGGTTAGCAGGTCCAGTGTTTATCCTACAGTGCCACACCAGGACTCCATCTATCTATGTACCGACTTATAAATTATTGTTTGCTGAGCTCTGGTAGCGTAGTGGTTACGAACTGGGCTGCTAATCTCATGGTCAGCAGTTCGAAACTATAAGCTGTTCTGTGGGAGAAAGATGAGGCTTTCTACTCCCATAAAGATTTATAGCCTTGGAAACCCTGTACAGGGTTGCTATGAGTCGGAACCAACTCCACAGCACATAACAACAACAACATTACTGTTATTGGGAGTCATGGTGTGGCGCTGTGGTTCAATGCACTGGACTGTAAAGTCAGTTTGCACTGCAACGTTGGCAGTTCAAGCTTACCAGCCGCTCCTTGAAAACCCTATATAGGGTTGCTATTGGTCAGAATCTACTCAATAGCACTTACCAACATTACTGTTACTGCAGGATTGTATATGCAACAGTATTTACCATTGTTACCTACCTTCCAGTGTTTTCCTTTGCCTTTGTCATGTTGTGCTGACTTCTCCCTTATTGTATATTGTTAACCCAAGTTAACATGTTTACTATAAACTTAGTGATTTTCCTTCCCTCCCTGTCTCATCCCTGGTAACCATAAAAGAGATGTTTCCTTCTGTACAGAAGCCACTTAACTTTTTATAATAGTGGTCTCATACAATATTTATCCTTTGTGATACCTTACTTGATTTAGCCTAATGTATTCTATGTTCATCCGTGTTATTAAGTGTTTCACAAATTCATTGTTATTCATAAATGGTGCACAGTGCCACATGGATGGATTCCTGGTATGGCGCTATAGGATAAGCACTGGATCACAAGTTTGAATCGCAAAGTTGCTGGTTCAAACCCATCAGTCGCTCTTGGAAACCCTTTATAGAACTGCCATAAGTCAGAAGCGACTCAAAGGCACTTAACCACCACCACAAGTATTATATTGTGTGTATGTACCACAGCTTGTTTTTCCATTCATTTGTTGATGGGCACTGAGGTTCTTTCCAACTTTTTGCTCTTGTGAATAATGCTGTGATGGACATGGGTGTGTGGACAAAGCAAATTAATTTCTGAGCTTCAGCTTACCCATCTATAAAATGAAAATGTGGATCTTTAAGACTTTGTCTAACTTTAAATTTTGCAATCTAATCATTTTTCTTTTGTAATAAAATGAGAAATTTGAAATGGATTTTTAACTGCCTATAGTTTTTTGCCCTTATCTAAGTGCGCAGCATGCCTAAAATTGAAGTCACATTAGTCCACAAAGTAAATGTTCTACATCCTACTTTGGTGAATAGCGACTGGGGTCTTAAAAGCTTGCAAACATGAACCAGAGCCTCCACTAGCCTGATACCAGAAGAACTAGATGGTACCAGGTTACTATTGTGATACTGCCCTGATCAGGAGCTCAATTGAAGGCCCTGGACAGAGTGGAAGAAAAATGTAAAACAAAATTTAAAGTCATAAAAGCATACCAGACATACTAGTCTGATAGAGACAGGAGGAATCTCCGAGACCAAGGCCCTCAGACACTCTTCAAACCTGGAACTGAACCCACTACTGGAGATCACCTTTCAGCCAAACAACAGACACTACTGGTCACAGCTGGGTGATCAATCCATGGTGGCAATTTAATAAGTACTTATTAATTGTGATATCATTCTTGAAGTCAGTCATTTTCAACAAATATTGGCTCAACATCTTCAATGTGTAAGACACTGATGATACTACACTGAACAAGTGAGAGCCTGTGACATTCAGGAGCTTACATTCTTCAGGAAAAATAAATCAAGTCCCAGCTACTAAGGAGCAAACTGGGAGACGATATAGACATGGCGTGTGTGTTTTCTCTACTCTCCTAAGCAGTGGTGGTATTCATCTGATTTCAAGCAATAAAGCTAGTTAGTCTCAAAAGAGCACTGGCGGTGCTGTAGGGTAAGAACTGGACCGCCACTTGAGCCCACCAGTAGCTTCCAGGGAGAAAGATGAGGCTTTCTGCTCTTGTGAGGATTTACAGCCTTAGGAATGCTGTGAGTCAGAACTGACTCAACAGCATCTAACATCAACAGTTTCAAAATAAATGACTTTTTGTTGTACAATTAAATTTTATTTAAAGACAAATACATTTCAGTTTATGACCCTTTCCATAGAAAATTATGCTGTGATGTCAGACAGTATATAAATTTTCAACTCTAGCAAACATGAATGTTATAATAGTTTATTTCAGAATGCTTGGACTAACCATATACATCATTTCTATATTTATAACTATTTTAATTAATAATACACAATTAACTATTAAACTTTAGGTATTACTTACTGTTGGTAGGCAGAATGGCCTCCAAAAGAGGTCCACTCTAATTTACACACGCTGTAAACGTGTGACTTTTTTTGCAGATAAACTACAGATATGAACTTTACTGTATCGAAACTACCAGCTGCTCCGTGGGAGAAAGATGAAGCTTTCTACTCCAGTAAAGATTTACACCCTTGGAAACCCTGTACAGGGTCATTATGGGTCGGAACCGACTCAATGGCACTTTAACAACAACAACAACAACATAGAGAGACTACTGTGAGCTATAGAGGTAGGCCCAGTCTAATGACATAAGCCTTTAAAAGAGAGCGTTTTCTTCGGCTGGAGTTGAGAGACGAGCAGCAGAAAGAAGTTAGAGATGTGTGAGTGTTCTGACCTAGTACTGCTGGAAGGTGTCACACAGACAACGTGAGAAAGAAAGACTGGGTCCCAGCCAGTCAGCAAGCAAGAAAGGAGACAATCCAAATGACAATGGTAGCAGGCTCTTCCCCATAATCTTCAGTAACAAACACAGACCTACTGACACTTTGACTTTGGGATTGTGATCCTCTAAACATAAGACCCAGCCAAGTGTACGCAAGTCAGTGCAAGAACACAAATACAACTACGAAAGATACAACTTTAAAAAATTTAAATCCTACAAAAAAAGTAAATTATAGCTGTATGAAGTTGAGAATATTTTCCTGGGCTTATATGCCACAAGTACATCTTCTTTGTTGTTGTTGTTAAATGCCTTTAAGTCAGTTCTGACTTATAGCAACCCTGTATAGGGTTTCCAAGGGACAGCTGTTGAGTTTGAACCACCAACCCTGCAGTTCAAGCTGACCTTGAGGTCCAGTGCTTTATCCTAAGTGCCCCACCAGTATTCCATACATCTTCTTTGGTGAGGGGTCTATTCAATTCAAATCCTTTTGTCATTTTTTTTTTTTTTAAGTTGGACTATTTGCTCATTTACTGAGTTTTGAGAATTCTTTATGTATTCTAGAGACAAATAATTACTTATGTAATTTGAAAATATGTTTTCCTATTGGTGTGTTATATTATCATTCTCTTAACAAGATCTTACTTACATAGAAGACAAGATTTTAGTTTTTATGAAGTCCAATTTATTACTTTATCATATTATCAATTATGCTTTTTGCATTGTAGTAAAACCTCTACTGAGTTAATTTCTGTACAAGGTAGGATATCTACATATAGGTCAAGATTCTTTTTTGTACCTGGTTGTCAATTCTTCCAACCAATTGTGGAAAAGACTATTATTCCTCTACTGAACTCTGTTGTACTACTATTTATGTGGATCCACTCCTGGACTCTAGCCTACTGATCTACAAGTCCTTTGCATCAAAACAACGCTGTTCTTGGTTACTGTAGCTTTATAGGAAGTCTTGAAATCACATAGACTGTGAATAAGCCAACTTTGCTCTTCTTTTCAAATTGTTCTGGCTATTCTAATTGCTTTGCCTTTCCACATACATTTTAGAATCAACTTATTTTACAAACGTTGCTGGAATTTTGAGTGCGATTACACTGAATCTGTAGATACAGTGTGGGAAGAAGTGTATCAAATAATATCAGGCCATTCAATTCATGACTATGGTGTATTTTTCTATAAATTCAGGTCCTCTCTGAATGTTTTTATCAGTGTTTAAAATTTTCAAGCTTACAGATGTTGCATATATTTTGTTAAAATTATGTTAAATCTTTCAATCTTTTCATGCTATCTTACAGAACAGTTTTTTTAAACTTTACATTTCTAGTTGTTCATTATATGTAAAAATAAAATTTGTTATTTATTTACTTTGTATCATGCAATCTTGCCAAAGTTATTAGTTCTATAAGACTTTTTTTTTTTTTGTAGATTCCATGGGGTTTTCTAAACCGTCAACTAGATTGCCTACACATAAAGGTAGTTTATTTCTTCTATTCAAGTAAAGTACGTCTTTTATGATATTTCTTGTTTTAATGCACTGGCTAGGACTTTCAGTACTATGGAGAATAAAAGAATAAAAACAGAAATACACCTCATTCCTTATCCTACAAGAAAGTATACGTGTCCTTCCTCCTTAAGTATAATGTTGCCAGTAAGCTTTTGATAAATGTCTACTCAATTCTTAGTTTGTTCAACAAAAAATATGCAGAGTTTTGTTACCTCTCATTTATTTTCTCATCTACTGAGATGATCATGTGATTTTTTTTCTTCTTTTGCCAGTTAATATGTTGTTAGGTGCCATCGAGTCCTATCTACAACAGAACAAAACACGGCTTAGCCCTGGGCCAGCCTCAGAATCCTTGCTGTGACTGATCCCATTGTTGCAATTACTGTGTCAATACATCCACTGAGAGTCTTCCTCTTTTCTACTTTACCAAGCATTATGTCCTTATTCACCAGTTGGTTTTAAGATGAACTCGTCCAAAGCACATGAGATGAACTCTTGCTTCCTTGCTTCTATTTGTCTGGACTTCTTTCAAGATAGATTTGTTTCTTCTTCTGGAAGTCCACGGTATGTTTAATATTCTTTGCCAACAACACAATTCAAAGGCATCAATTCTTCTTCGGGCTTCCTTATTCACTACACTGCTTTTTGCAAGCACATGAGGCCACTAAAAATACCATGGCTTGGGTCTGGATCACTTTAGGCTTTAACACGCTATATTTGTCCTGGGGCAAATACTGCCTTTTTCATCTCAAATAGCTGACTGTTCAAAGGAAGCAACATCTCTACTGTTGTTGGTAAATACCGTCTAGTTGGTTTCAACTCATAGCGAGCCTGTACAGGGTTTCTGAGGAGCAACTGGTGGGTATGAACTGCCGATCTTGTGGTTTGCAGTCCAGTTCAGATCCACACCAGGAGTCAGGGTCCACCTTACAATCCTGTATATTGTTTAGTTGAAAACTTAGGAATAGGGGTGAGTTCAGTTTCCAGGCCTGAAGGGTGACTAAGGGCCATTCCACCAGCCTCCATTCGACCAGTAAGCCTTGTCTTGAAATGATACTGATTTTCCCCCACCTTTCCCCCACTCTATCCAAGAATTTCTAATGTGATCTCTTTCAGAGTGGCTGCCAGTCGTTCTTGGGTACCATCTAGTTCTTCTGGTCTCAAGGTCATGGAGGTTGTGATTCATGTAGTCATTAGTCTTTGGACTGTTTTAATATGTAAATGGTTTTCTTTGCTACTCATAGGGAGTCGCCAATAGTTACACCTTAGATAGTCACTTATAACTTTCTAAGACCCTAGTCATTACTCAGCAAAGTAGGATGTAGAACTTTTTCTTTGTGAACTATGTTTTGCCAAATGACTTTGATGTCCTCTGGGACTATGCCCCAGAGCCCCTAGAAGACAAGAAGAGCTATGGAAAGAGGAGGGATGGAAATAGAAAACACAATGAGGAAGGTGCTTTTACATTGTGGGGGCTATAGTCTGACATGAAACAAAATAGGCATGGATTGTTGACTGGAAAACTGATTATACACTTAAAAGAGATCTTTTGCAGCAGATTTGCCCACTGTAATACATTGTTTGATTTCTTGACTACTGGTTTCATGGATGCTGATTGTGAATCCAAGCACAATAAAATGCTTGAAAACTTCAATCTTTTGCCCATTTAGCAAAATGTTGCTTGTTGGTCCAATTGTTAAGATTTAATTTTCTTTATATTGAGATGTTATCTGTACTGTATGCTGTAATCTTATATAATTTATATAAATTAAGTGCTTCAAGTCCTTTTTACTTTCAGCAAGAAAGGCTGTGTCATCTGAATATTGCAAGAAGTTATTGAGTCTTCCTCCAGTCCTAATGCTATAGTCTTCTTCATATAGTCCAGCTTCACAGATTATCTGATCAGCATACAGACTGAATAAGTATGAAAGGGTACAACCCTGATGTATACCTTTCTTGATTTTAAGCCACACAGTATCCATTTGTTCTGTTAGAATGACTGTCTCTTGGTCTATGTATATGTTCCTCATGAACACAATTCAGTGTTCTGTAATTCCCACTCTTTGCAATGTTATCCATGGTTTGTTGTGACCCACAGAGTTGCATGCCTTTGCATAGTGAATAAAACACAAACATCTTTCTGGTTTTCTTTACTTTCAGTTAAGATCCATCTGACATCAGCAGTGATATCTTAGGATCACCTTTCTTTGAGATGAGCACAAATATCAGTCTCTTCCAGTTGACTGGCCAGGTAGCTATCTTCCAAATTTCTTGGCACAGATGAGTGAGTAACTCCAGCACTGCATCCACTTGATGAAGCATCTACATTGGTATTCTGTCAGTTCCTTGAGCCTTGTTTTTTGTCAGTGCATTAAGTGCAACTTGAAATTTTTCCTTCCATATTATCAGTTCTCACTTATATGCTATACTTCCTGAAATGGTTCAAAGTTGACCATTTTGGTACAGTGACTCTGCATATTATTTCTTCTACCACTTTTGATGCTTCTTGTGTCATTTAATATTTGTTCATGTTGTTGTTGTTGTGTGCTAAGTCAATTCTGATTCATAGTGAACATTCATAGGGTTTCCTTGAGCCGCTGGTAGGTGGGTTTGAATTAATGACTGCAGAGTTAGCAGCCCAGTATTTATCCCACATTGCCACACCGGGGCTCATTTTGCCATCAGAATCCTTCAACAATGCAACTTGAGGCTTGAATTTTTTCTTTACATTTTCAGCTCGAGAATTGTAAAGCATGTTCTTCCCTTTTGGTTTTCTAATTCTAGGTCTTCACACATTTCATTATAATACTTTGTCTTCTTGAGCCACCCTTTGAAATCTGCTGGTTCAGCTTTTACTTCATCTTTTTTTTCTTTTGCTTTAGCTATTGGTAGCGTAGTGGTTACGAGTCGGGCTGCGAACCTTAAGGTCAGGGGTTCGAAACTACCAGCTACTCCGCGGGAGAAAGATGAGGCTTTCTACTCCCGTAAGGATTTACACCCTCGGAAACCCTGTACAGGGTCGCTATGGGTCGGAACCGACATTAAGGCACTTAACAACAACATTGTTACATTTATGAGCAAGTTTCAGCGTTTCTTCTGACATCCATTTTAGTCTTTTCTTTTTTCCTGTCTTTTAAATGACATTTTGCTTTCATCATATCTGATGTTGTTGATGTAGTACCACAGTTCTTTGGTCATTAGTGTTCAATGTAGCAAATCTATTCTTGAGAAGCTTTCTAAGTTGAAGTAGGATATACTAATGGTTGTATTTTGGCTCTTTGGCTCTCATGGACTTGTAATTATCTTTAGATTTTTTTTTTTTTTTTTAATGTGTCATTGTGAATTATGTGGTAGTTTACATGGGAGAACATTCGTCCTATTGTTTCATTGCCATTGTTACAATCCCCTCCATGCATCATCAACCAACCACAGGATATCTCCACGTCATCATCTCTGCCTCCATCTCTAGTGTCACTGTTTCTCTGGGTAGGGTCCTGCACTCCGCTATTCTCCCTTGAGGTCCTAGGGATCTCCGCTCCTGGACTGCAAAGTCAATCACTCCCCTTCTTTTGTCTTTAGCTTTAATTTGATGGTCTGTTCTGTAGTAGGTCCCTGGTCTTGTTCTGACTAATGATAATAGCTTCTCTACCGTATTTTTCCACAAATACAGTCAATTTGAGTCCTTATGTATTCTATCCAGCGAGGTCCAAGTGAGTGTAGTGTATAGCTGCCATTTATATGTTGTTGAAAAAAGGTAGTTGTAATGTGTAAGTTGTTAGTCTTACAAAATTCTATCATGTGATTTCCAGCATCATTTCCATCATCAACGCATAAGTTATCCAAGTGGCAATCCTTCTCCAGTTTCAACTTTGTATATTCCAATCAGCAGTAATCATCAATGTATTTTGATTGTTTATTTGAGCAATTTCAGACTGCAGAAGTTGGTAAAAATCTTCAATTTGTTAATCTTTGGCATTATTGGTTGATGCATAAATTTTAGTAATAGTTGTATTAACTGGTTTTCTTTATAGGCAGATATATCCTATCATTGACAGCATTATACTTCAGGATAGATCTTGAAATGCTCTTGACAATGAACATACTATTCTTCAATTTTTCTTAAAACTTCATAATAAGCCTCATGATCATCCTGTGTCCTTTGAGAAAAATCTATAAGACTATTCCTTTCTTTCCAAGTGACTACAATTTTCATCACTCTTCTCTCCTTCAGACAGGGGAGACAAATATTTGCACCTCAGATGACCACTCATGAACTTTTAAGATCACATAACATACTCATCAAAGTAGGATGCAAAACAGAGTCTTTGTGGACTATGTGATGTAAATAGACCATGGTGACCCCTAAACTATGGTTCTGAGCACACAGGCTCAGCAAATTATTCCATCAAGGTGTTAGGTAATATGAAGACTTTGATCTTTATCTCCAATTGAAGTAATTACTTCAATTCCTCTTCACTTTCAGTAAGCAAGGTTATGCCATCTACATATCTCAGGTTGTTAATGAACTTTCTTTCAACCCTGATGCTGTGTTCTTCATGCAGACCAGCTTCTTGGATTATAAATTCAACATGAAGATTGAATAAGTATGTTAAAAGGATTCAAATCCCAGCAACTTCCTTCGCTGATTTTAAACTGTGCAGTTCCCCTTGTTCTTTTAGCATGACTGTCTTTTAGTCTGTGTATATGCTCCTAGAAGCACAATTAAGTGTTCTGGAATTTCCATTCTTCACAATGTTATCCATAATTTGTTTTGATCCACACAGTCCCTCATTCCATAAACTCTTCTGAACCTGCCTAGGATTTCTATTGACGCACTGTTGTAATCATTTTTAACTGATCTTCAGCATGTGATATTAGTGATGTTGTTATTGTTGTTAGAGGATGTCGAGTCAATACTGACTCATAGTGACCAACAGAACAAAACACTGCCCGATCCTGGGCCAACCTCACAATTGTTGCCAAGTTTGAGCCCACTTATGCTGCCACTTGGCCAATCCATCTTGCTGGGGGTGTTCCTCTTTTTTTCTGACCCTCCACCTTACCAAACATAATATACTTCTCCAGTGACTGGTCCCTCCTGACAATATATCTGAAGTATGAGAGACGAAATCAGTCCATCCTGACCTCCAAAGTGCCCTCTGGCTGCACTGCTTCCAGAGCTGTTTGTTCTTTTAGCAGCCCATGGTACTTTCAATATTCTTCCAATACCATAACTCAAATGCATCAATTTTTCTACGATCTTTCTTATACACTGTCCAGTTTTCGCATGCATATGAGGTTACTGAAA
>NW_006408524.1:32042567-32048559 GCF_000296735.1 Chrysochloris asiatica
CTTGTTCTGACTAATGATAATAGCTTCTCTACCGTATTTTTCCACAAATACAGTCAATTTGAGTCCTTATGTATTCTATCCAGCGAGGTCCAAGTGAGTGTAGTGTATAGCTGCCATTTATATGTTGTTGAAAAAAGGTAGTTGTAATGTGTAAGTTGTTAGTCTTACAAAATTCTATCATGTGATTTCCAGCATCATTTCCATCATCAACGCATAAGTTATCCAAGTGGCAATCCTTCTCCAGTTTCAACTTTGTATATTCCAATCAGCAGTAATCATCAATGTATTTTGATTGTTTATTTGAGCAATTTCAGACTGCAGAAGTTGGTAAAAATCTTCAATTTGTTAATCTTTGGCATTATTGGTTGATGCATAAATTTTAGTAATAGTTGTATTAACTGGTTTTCTTTATAGGCAGATATATCCTATCATTGACAGCATTATACTTCAGGATAGATCTTGAAATGCTCTTGACAATGAACATACTATTCTTCAATTTTTCTTAAAACTTCATAATAAGCCTCATGATCATCCTGTGTCCTTTGAGAAAAATCTATAAGACTATTCCTTTCTTTCCAAGTGACTACAATTTTCATCACTCTTCTCTCCTTCAGACAGGGGAGACAAATATTTGCACCTCAGATGACCACTCATGAACTTTTAAGATCACATAACATACTCATCAAAGTAGGATGCAAAACAGAGTCTTTGTGGACTATGTGATGTAAATAGACCATGGTGACCCCTAAACTATGGTTCTGAGCACACAGGCTCAGCAAATTATTCCATCAAGGTGTTAGGTAATATGAAGACTTTGATCTTTATCTCCAATTGAAGTAATTACTTCAATTCCTCTTCACTTTCAGTAAGCAAGGTTATGCCATCTACATATCTCAGGTTGTTAATGAACTTTCTTTCAACCCTGATGCTGTGTTCTTCATGCAGACCAGCTTCTTGGATTATAAATTCAACATGAAGATTGAATAAGTATGTTAAAAGGATTCAAATCCCAGCAACTTCCTTCGCTGATTTTAAACTGTGCAGTTCCCCTTGTTCTTTTAGCATGACTGTCTTTTAGTCTGTGTATATGCTCCTAGAAGCACAATTAAGTGTTCTGGAATTTCCATTCTTCACAATGTTATCCATAATTTGTTTTGATCCACACAGTCCCTCATTCCATAAACTCTTCTGAACCTGCCTAGGATTTCTATTGACGCACTGTTGTAATCATTTTTAACTGATCTTCAGCATGTGATATTAGTGATGTTGTTATTGTTGTTAGAGGATGTCGAGTCAATACTGACTCATAGTGACCAACAGAACAAAACACTGCCCGATCCTGGGCCAACCTCACAATTGTTGCCAAGTTTGAGCCCACTTATGCTGCCACTTGGCCAATCCATCTTGCTGGGGGTGTTCCTCTTTTTTTCTGACCCTCCACCTTACCAAACATAATATACTTCTCCAGTGACTGGTCCCTCCTGACAATATATCTGAAGTATGAGAGACGAAATCAGTCCATCCTGACCTCCAAAGTGCCCTCTGGCTGCACTGCTTCCAGAGCTGTTTGTTCTTTTAGCAGCCCATGGTACTTTCAATATTCTTCCAATACCATAACTCAAATGCATCAATTTTTCTACGATCTTTCTTATACACTGTCCAGTTTTCGCATGCATATGAGGTTACTGAAAATACCACGGCTTGGGTCAGGCACAGCTTAGTCCTCAAGCTGACATCTTTGCTTTTCAACACTTTAAAAAGGTCTTGTGCAGCAGATTTGCCTAATGCAATACATCATTTGATTTCTTGACTGCTGTTTCCATGAGTGCTGATAGTTGATCCAAAAAGAATGAAGTCCTTGACAACTTCAATCATTTCTCCCCATTGATAAGAATGTTGTTTATTGGTCATGTGGTGAGGATTTTTGTTTTCTTTACATTGAGATGAAATCCATATCAATGGCTGTGCTCTTTGATCTAGATCAGTAAGTATTTTAAGTCCTCTTCACTTTTACCATGTAAAGTTGTATCATCTGCATACCACAGGTTGTTAATGATTCTTCTTTCAATAACTCAATTCTCGGATTATTTGCTCAGCATATGGATTGAATAAGTATGGTGAAAGAATACAACCATGCCGCACATTTTTCTTAATTTTAAACCTTGCAGTGTTTGCATGTTCTGTTGAAACAACTGCCTCTTGGTCCAGGTAGATTCCTCATTAGCACAATTAAGTGTTTCAGAATACTCTTAACATTGCAAAGTTGTCCATAGCTTGTCATGATCCACACAATCGAAAGCCTTTGCATAGTCAATAAAGCACAGGTAAACATCTTTCTGGTATTCTCTGTTTTCAGCAATGCCCGTGGGAGTAAAGCCCTCAGGAACTTCATTTGCTGATGAGGCACATATCAAAATGAAGAGAAATAGCTGTTGTTGTTGTTGTTAAGTACCGTGTGGAGTTGGTTCCAACTCATAGTGACCCTGCACAGGGTTTCCGAGGCTGTAAATCTTTACAGAAGCAGAAAGCCTCATCTTTCTCCCATGGAGCAGCTGGTAGTTTTGAACTGCCGATCTTGAGGTTAGCAGCCCGATTAGTAACCATTACACTACCAGAGCTGTAAACATCCATTAATAATCAGAACATGGAATGTACGAAGTATGAATCTACGAAACTTGGAAATTTTCAAAAATGAAATGGAATGCATAAACATCGATATCTTAGGCATTAGTGAGCTGAAATGGACTGATATTGGCAATTTTGAATCTGACAACCACATGGTTTACTATGCCGTGAATGACTAATTGAAGAGGAATGGTGTTGCATTCATTGTCAAAAAGAACACATCCAGATCAGTCATGAGGTACGATGCTATATGTGATAGGATACTATCTATATGTGCCTACAGGGAAGCCCAGTTAATATCACTATTATTCAAATTTACGCACCAACCACTAAAGCCAGTGAGGATGAAATAGAAGAATTCTACCAACTTCTTCAATCTGAAATTGATCAAACATACAATCAAGATATAATGATCATTACTGGTGATCGCAATGCAAAGGATAGAAAAAAAAAGAAAGGATCAGTAGTTGGAAAATATGACCTTGGTGATAGAAATGATGCTGGAGATCGCATGATAGAATTCTGTAAAACAAATGATTTGTTCATTTCAAATACCTTCTTTAGACAGCATAAGAAATGATTATATGTACAGACCTCACCAGATGGAATACACAGAAATCAAACTGACTACATCTATGGAAAGAGACGGTGGAAAAGCTCAATATCATCAGCCAAAACAAGGCCAAGGGGAGATTGAGGAACAGACCATCAATTGCTCATATGCAAATTCAAACTGAAGGTAAAGAAAATGAAAACAAATCCATGAGAGCCAAAACGACCTTGAATATATCCCACCTGAATTTAGAGATCACCTGAAGAGCAGATTTGATATATTAAACACTAAAGACAGAAGACCAGAAGAGTTGTGGGATAACATCAAGAACATCAAACATGAAGAAACCAAAAAGTCTTTAAGAAGACAAGAAAGAAGGAAAAGGTCAAAATGGATGTCAGAAGAGACACTGAAACTTGCTCTCCAGCATAGAGATGCTAAAGCAAATGGAAGAAATGAGGAGGTACAAGAGCTGAAAAGAAAATTTCAAAGGTCAGGTTGAGAAGACAAAGTCAAATATTACAACAAAATGTGCAAAGATCTGGAGTTATAAAACCAAAAGGGAAGAACATGCTCAGAATTTCTCAATCTGGGGGAACTGAAGAAAAAATGCAAACCTCGAGTTTCGTTACTGAAGGATTTGCTGGGCAAAGTACTGAATGATGCAGAAAGCATCAAAAGAAGATGGAAGGAATACACAGAGTCACTGTACCAAAAGGAAATGGTTGACGTTCAACTGTTTGAAGAGGTAGCATATGATCAAGAATTGATGGTACTGAAGGAAGAAGTTCAAGGTGCACTGAAGGAACTGGCAAAGAACAAGGCACCAGGAATTCATGGAATAAAAATTGAAATCTTTCAAGAAAGTGACGCAGCACTAGAGGCACTCACTCATCTCTGCCAAGAAATTTGGCAGACAACTATCTGGCCAACTGATTGGAAGAGATCCATATTTATGCCCATTCTAAAGAAAAGTGACCCAAAGGAATACAGAAATCATTGGACAATATCTTTGATATTCCATGCGAGCAAAGTTTTACTATAGATAATATAGAATGTAATGACTAGAGTGAATTATTTCCCCTTAATTTGCTTATTTCCAATATGACAGCTAAATATATTGAAAAAATTAAGTGTAAATAAAAAGTTGTTGCTGTTGTTAAGTGCTGTCGAGTTGATTCCGACCCATAGCGACCCTGTATAGGGTTTTCAAGGAGCAGCTGGTGAGCTTGAACCACCGACCTTGCAGTTCAAACAAGCTTGCAGTCTGATGCATTAGCCCACAACGCCACAACAAAACTCCAAGTAAAACTCCGAAAATAAGTAACTGACCTGTATGAGTTCTTCTATGTCTTTGAAGCTCATCACTCCTTGTGAACCTTTTGCCACAAAACATCCAGTTGCATACAAAAGGTCTTTCTCCAGTATGCCAGCGAAGATGTGCTCGTAGGTGAGACGTTTTGCCATACACTTTTCCACATCCTTCAATATGACAGATATGTTGTTTCTTTTTTCCTGGTTCATTACTGCCTCTAACAAAAACAAAAACCAAACATCAATGACACTACCAAACACCAAGCTAAGGCATATAAAAGCAAATAAAAGAGAATCAAGGGAAATAAAGATGATTTCCAGAAACATGATTTTTAAGAATCATGTTGTCACAAATAAGAAAATTTTTATTAATAAAATTAAACAGGTCTGTACTCTAAACTACTGAAAAAATGTGTTAATCTTTGAGAGATTATGATCTAGTTTATAAGTCATATTCTTTCCCTGGTAGGCTCTGACTTTGAGAAAGAATTTCTGTAAGTTATTCAAAGAATTTAAAAATTCTCCTCTAAAATCGGTACATGAGTATTTACCTTTCATTCAAACACCACTGCAAATGTGGTGGTGCATACAGTGGCCAAAATGATGACAAATTCTTAGATGCTTATCAAACATCTCTGAGCCTGGGGGGCTCAGGACCATAGTTTCAAAGAACACTATGGTCAATTAGTACAACATTGTATTGTTGTTACTAATTGCCATTGACTTAGTTCTGACCCATAGTGACCTTGTATAGGGTTTCCCAGGGGTGGCTGGTGAACTGCTGACCTTGAGGTTCAAGCTGACTTTACAGTCTAGCACATTAACCCACAGCACCACACCAGGACTCCATAGTACAATATAGTACATAAAGACAATGTTTCCTTCCTACTTTGGTGACTAGTGTCTGGATATTAAAAGCTCATGAGGGACCATGTAAGGTACACTTATTGGTCTCTCCATGCGATGAGAATTGAAGATGTCTGGAATCAACTTGTCCAACAGACAAATGGAACATCAATCTCTACGAACTTGAGATCAGAAGAACTAGATGTTGCCCAGATACCACTACCAATAGAGCTGAACAGGATCACATTAGAAAGTCCTGGGCAAAGCGGCATAATGTATGGAACAAAACTCAAATTCATTGAAAAAAAGGACCAGGCTTACTAGTCAAGAAAAGACTTGAAGAACCTGAGGATGTGGCTTCTGGTTTGGAAAGGAACACATGCTCTTTCAGCCTAGCAGTATATAGGTATATAGGGGAAACAACGACACAAGTAAGACACGCTCATTCATTCAAAATCTAAGGGGCAACATGGACCTAAGGACAATGGTGAGAAGGGATGGAAGGTGGGTAGAAGGGAAACTGGAGCCACAGGGAGGAAGTAGCATAACTGTTGTACCATGGGACGGATTGCAATCATGAAACTAAGTGTATGATTTGTTGAATGTAAAACTGATGATCTTATCTGTAAAACTTCACTCAATTCACAATAAAAA
>NW_006408524.1:32048735-32060991 GCF_000296735.1 Chrysochloris asiatica
AATCCCCAATTAAAAGTGCAACATATAAGGTTTCATTTCTGGCATGCGAATTTGAGAGATTCTGCTATGCAGAAAAAGTGGTGGGGGAAAAAAACACTTTAAGTCTCTGAAAGTGGTCTTACATGCATATGGCAATGGAAGACAAACAAACAAACAAACAAACAAACAAAATAATAAAATTTAGTTTCAACAGCAAGTCTATGATATCTGATTCAAGACCAACTCCCTCGTTCCGGCTTCCTGAGATACAAACTGCACTTCTGACTGATGCCATCAAAAAACATGACTCCCCTTCTTCAAGCTCCCAGGCAGAGAGCTATCTTTCTAAGAGGAGCAGAAGGTCAGCCTTTCCTCATCTTAGTCCTAGCTACGTGGAGCAAAGGAAAAGTTCTGGGGCAATGAGGCCAAGAATTCCCTTCTTCTATCCAGCTCCCACTTGTGGGACATCGGACATGGTTTGTCTAGGATGGTGGTGGTAGTGTGCTGTGGAGTTGGTTCTGGCTCATAACGACTCTGCTTAGGGTTCCGAGGCTGTTTACAGGAGCAGAAAGCCTCATCTTTCTCCTGGTCGTTTCAAACTGCTGATCTTGAGGTTAGCAGACCGACTTATAACCACTATACTACGATACCAGATCCTAGATCACCCTCACTTGGGGGTTCACTGTTGTTGTGTGCTGTCTAGGCAATTCAGACTCATACAGTGACCCTAAAGGACAGAGCAGGACTGTCCCATAAGGTTTCCTAGGCAGGTCACCAGGTCTTTTCTCTCGTCCAGCAGCTGGTGAGTTTGAACTGCTGACCCTTCAAATAGTAGTCCAATACTTAACCACTGGGTTCCCTTCCTTCTTATTGAGTCAGTTCCAATTCAGTGACCCTGTACAGCGTTTCTGAAGAGCAGACGATGGGTTTGAACTGCTGACTTAGCAGTTAGCTGGCCAGGGCTTATTATTCAGCAGTATAACTGCTTACTGTTGTTGTTGTTGTTGTTGTTAGGTACTGTTGTGTCGGTTCCAACACATAGTAACCGTATAAGGTTTCTGAGGAGCAAATGTTGGTTTGAACCACCAGCACTGAAGCTCAAGTTGACCTTGTGGCCCAGTACTTATCCAATAGTGCCACACCAGTAGTTTGTAAACAGGAGAGCAAGCCAAGAGTACCTGAAGTATCTACCTGTCCCTTCCACCAAGAGTTTAACTCCTAAAACTGGGGGTCACTCAGATAAATGCTTCATTGTCCCAATCTCCAGCTCCAAAACCAAGGCTGAAATTTTGCCTAGGGGGAAAAGGAGGCAATAAAATAAAGAGGTCCAAATCTTTTCCCAAAAGAACCAACTTCATTTGCACTGAAGTATGCACTGCGGGTTACTGTACTGGACTGCAAGGTCAGTTTGAACTGCAAGGTTGGTGTTTCAAGCTCACCAGCCACTCCTCAGAAACCCTATACAAGGTTGCTATGATTCGGAACCAACTCAAGGGCACTTAACAACAACAACATGGGAAAATGCAAGCCTGAAGGTTCTTTACAAAGCAATGGATATTGTGGTAAAAGGAAACTGAAGTGGGCTTGATAGACTGACAAATTCACTGAAGAGAAAAGCTAAACTGTTGCCAGAGAAACCCAGGGAAAGACAAAGCTGTGAAGAGCCAAGCCTAGAATCAGAAAAAAACCTCAAACACTGACTTCAGAAAGGACTCCTTAATCCACACTGATATATATGATTGCTTTTTAAAATCAGTTCAGAAAACAAAGAAAATATACCTTCATACTACTACCAATAATTCTAAGCTTTAATTTATCTGGATATCTTTATTTTGTCCTTAATTTTTAACGATAGCTTTGCTGGATAAAGAATTCTTGGTTGGCAAATCTTTTTCTTTGAAGCTAACTTACGAATATTGTTAAACACTATGAATGTATTATACCACTGCATCTTGTTGTTGTTGTTGTCAGGTGCCATCGAGTCGGAACCGACTCATAGCGACTCCATGCACAGTAGAACGAAACAATGTTCGATCCTGGGCCAACCTCACTACCGCTGCCACCCCCGAGTCCATCAATGATGCCACCTGGCCGATCCATCTCGTTGGAGGTCTTCCTCTTTTTCTCTGACCCTCCACCCTACCCAGCATGATATCCTTCTCCAACGATTGTTTCCTCCGGACTACATGTCCAAAGTAGGAGAGACGAAGCTTAGCCATCCTGGCCTCCAAGGAGCACTCTGGCTGCACTTCTTCCAAAACAGATCTATTGGTTCTTTTGGCAGTCCATGGCACCCTCAGTATTCTCCTCCAACACCACAACTCAAAGGCATCAATTCTTCTACGATCCTCTTTATTCACTGTCCAGCTTTCGCATCCATATGAGGCTATTGAAAACACAATGGCCTGGGTCAGGCGCACCCTAGTCCTCAAGCTGACATCTCTGCTCTTCAATACTTTAAAAAGTTCCTGTGCAGCAGATTTGCCCAGTGCAATACGTCGTCTGATCTCTTGACTGCTACTTCCGCGAGTGTTGATAGTTGATCCAAGAAGAATGAAGTCCTTGACAACTTCAATCCTTTCTCCATTGATAACCACTGCATCTAGAGCTCCATTATTACTAATGTTAAGCCACCTGTTAATGTTAGTGGGGTTGGCTGGTTGGTTGCTTATGTGCCGTGGAGTTGGTTCTGACTCATAGTGTTCTTGACCCTGTACAAGGTTTCCAAGGCTATAAGTCTTTACAGGAGCAGAAACCCTCATCTTTCTCCCGCGGAACAGCTGGTGGTTTCAAACTGCTGTCCCTGAGGTTAGCAGCCTGATCACTATGCTACCAGAGCTCCTTAATCTTGATGGGGCGTACTTGTAATTACTGAGCCATTTTACCTTGCTGCTTTCAACATTTTTACCTGATTTCTGATGTTTAAGACTTTAAGTGATGTGTTTAAATGTAAGTTTCTTTACATTTTGGAGTTTATTGAGCATCCAGCATTTTGTAGATTGTTATATATAAAAAAAAAAAATCTGTGACTGAATTTGTCTTTATCTCTTCAAATATTTTTTCTGCTCCTTCCTTCTTTCCCATACTCTCATTCTGCGTAAATTGGTGTGCTTAATCCAGTCCCATATTTCTCTGATGCTCTTTCCATTTTTATTCATTCTTTCTCCTGTTTTTAGATTGCATAATCTTTCAATCTTTTCACAATTCATTCTAATATTGAGTTCCTCTAATGAATTTTTCATTCAATTACTGTGCTTTTCACCTCTAGAATTTTCATTTTTAAAAAATACCATTTTCATTATCTTTATTGATATTTTAGAGGCCAGTGTGGCACTGAAGGAAATACTGGACTACTAACCAAAAGGTCAGTTGTTCAAACCCACCAGCACTCCCTGGACACTCTATATAGGGTTATGAGTCAGAATGGACCTAACACTGATATTCTCACCATTATTATCATACTTTGCATTGTTTTTAAAATGATGGTTTCCTTTAGTTTAATATTTTGACACAGTGGTTACAGCATTCAGGTGGTAACCAAAAGGTTTACAGTTCAAATTCACCAGCCAGCTGCTCTGAGGAAGAAAGGTGTAGCAGTCAGCTTCCGTAAAGGTTATTATCTTAGAAACCCTCTGGGACAGTTTCACTCTTTAGGGGTGCTATTATTCAGGATCGATTTCATGACAATGGATTGTCTTGTGTGTATATATTAAATTGTGGCTTAGGTGAAGGTTTACAGAGTAGATCACCAGTGAAAAACTAGAAACCATGCAAAAACAGCATGTGGGTTTTAATTTTTGAAAACACGTTTATAATGGTTACTTTTCAGTCTTTGCTAAATCTAATGTAATTTTTTTCTGTCACTATTTTAGTGTTTTGGTGAGAGTCTGCACAGACTACCCAGGGACACTAGTTCCCCCAGCACAGTGTGCCATCATTCCCACTCACCTCACTCTGCTTGGACCACTTCCCATATCAACTCTTCCTGCCCCTCAATTTCATCTTCGCCCTAGAATAAATGTTTACCATTTGGGGTCCTATAGTTGATTTTTTTAAAGAAGCTCATTATTCATAGGTGCCATTGTTTATTTTGTGATCTAGTCTGTTACTGAGCTAACAGGTGATACCAAGGAATAGTTCGGGTTCAAAGTTTGATATGTTGATGGGCAACAGTTTCGGGTAGTCCTCAAGTCCAGTAAGTCTGGCCTGCTTCTCATTTTTATCGCATTCTATAAAAACCCATCTTATAGTAAAACCTGATCAAAATGGTTAGTGGTGATAGCCACATACTATCTTATTCTGGGCTCAGGGTAGAAGAGGTCATGGTTCTTGTCAACTGCTTTGTTGACTATTTTCTTCCCTGTATCTTTGGGTTACTTCTTTATCTTTTATTTCCAGATGAGTAGGAGCTCTGGTAGCATAGTTACGAACCGGACTGTGAGCCGCAAGGTCAGCAGTTCGAAATTACCAGTGGCTCCTTGGGAGAAAGATGAGTCAAAGATCTAAATGCATGAGCAAAAACTTTAAAATCTCAAAACAAATCAGGAAATCATTATGACCTGTGATTTGGCATAGAATTCAAAATATGACACCAAAAGCACGAACAAAAGCAAAAAACAGAACAAACTGGACTTCACCCAAACTAAAAACTTTCGTGCTTCAAAATGAAATTATCAAGAATGTGAAAAGACAAGAAAATATGTGCAAACCTGTAGAGGGATTTGTTTTAGAATATATGAAGAACCGTTTCAACTAATACTTGATCTTAACCAATGTTCCATCAACAGATAAATGGATGAAAAAATACGGTCCATACATACAATGGAGTATTACTCATCCATAAAGAGAAATGAAATTGTGATGCATACTATACCATGGATTAACCTTGAAAGAATGCCGAGTGAAATAAATCAGTCACAAAATGACAAATATTGTATGATACCTTTTACATGAAACATGCTAATTTAGAGACTAAGAAGGCTTATTCGCTGTTAGTAGGGGTACAAGTGGGGAAAAGAGGGAGTGTTTGCTTAAGGGTCATACATTTCTATTAATAGTAATGGAACAATTTGGAAAGCGAGTGATAATGGTTGCACAGCAGGATGTATATAATCAGTGTCATTGAACTGTACATGTAAAAAAGTGGTGAGTTGGCAAATGATTTTGTTATATACATTTATACCACAATGAAAAGCAATTAAAAAATATATTAGTAAAATATACCAAGCCATCCACAAAGATTTACACATGGCCAAAAAACATAAAATACTTATTATCATCTGTCACCAGAAAAATGCAAATGAAAAATACAAAGCGATACTTCTCACACACTAAGATGGTTCTAAGCAAAAATCAGCTAATAAATGTTGGTGACAATGTGGAAAATTAGAACCCTTATGTACTGCTCTGGTAGCGTAGTGGTTATGAACTGGGCTGTGAACTTTAAGGTCAGCGGTTCAAAATTACCAGCCAATCCGTGGGAGAAAGATGAGGCTTTCTACTCCCGTAAAGATTTACACCCTCAGAAACCCTGTACAAGGTCGCTATGGGTCGGAACCAACTCAAAGGCACTTAACAACAATGTACTGCTGGCGAAAATATGAAACATTGCAGTCACTTTGAAAAACAGTTTGGCAATTACTGAAGCAGCTAAACATAGAGTTACTGTATGATCCATTCCTTGATATCTCTCACTGAGAACTGAAAACATAGGACCATGCAATTGTTACATTATTATTCATAACAGCAAAAGATGAAAAGAACTCAAATGTCCATCAAGTGAAGAATGGATTTAAGTTTGAGGTAGCTACGCAATGGAATGCTATTTGGCCATTTGTTGTTGCTGTTAAGTGCCGTCGAGTCGGTTCCGACCCATAGCGACCCTGTACAGGATTTCTGAGGGTGTAAATCTTTACAGGAGTAGAAAGCCTCATCTTTCTCCCGTGGAGCGGCTGGTAGTTTCGAACCGCTGACCTTAAGGTTCGCAGCCCGATTTGTAACCACTACGCTACCAGAGCTCCTTTACCATTAAAAGAATTGAAATTCTGATACATGCTAAAACATAGATAAACCCTTTAAAAAATATGTTAAATGAAAGAAATCAACATAAAAGACTACATATTATATGATTCCATGTAGAATAAAATTTCAGAATAAGAAAATCTATAGGGACAGAAAATAGCCTAGTCATTTCGTAGGGTTGGGGGAGGATGAAGATTGGGAAGCCAGTAACTAAAGGGTATTGGATTTTTTTTAGTGATGATAAAAATGTACTAGAATTGATTGTGGTAATGGACCATTCCCTTTGAACTTTAAATTTAAATGGATTAATTAGGGTATATAATATATTTCACTAAAATTGTTTAAAAATTTTACAGAATATATTTTCAAAGAAAACTGTAAGAAGAAACCTGTAAAGTAGAAGGCAGAGGACTACTCAAATTCCACTCCTGGAATAATCGTCATTACAAAACAAATGTAGTTTACAGTCTAACTCAACTTCTGAGCAATAATGCCAGTGAGTTCCTAGAGATCAAAATACCTAGCAAGCAACTTGGTTTTAACTACTCTTTTATTCCTCCACCTTCCAGAGAGACAGAGTTGATACCAGTGCATTTACCTTCCTTCTCCTTCCCTACAATTAGGACAGGAACATGCAACTCTTCGAAGCCTCTTGCCAGGCTGCACCTCTGGATCAGAAGTTTGCTGGCCCTGCTGCAAATGCACTTGAGTGAGTTGGTCAGGACTAACAGCACCTATCGTTGCATTAGCAATTCCTCCAACTGCTACGGTTACGGGAGCTATAGTAGCTTGTTGGACTTTTACTCCATCCTGTCCTTGCTGCTGACCTGAAAGAGGAGGAAAAAGAGTATCATATAATGTATTCTAGTCCTCAGAAAGGATCAAAAAGCCCATGTGGACATTTTAAAGTTAACATATTTGTCCTAAAAGACATGTGTAAAGCATCAATGCAAAAGAAATGAATGCAATTTCTCTAAAATATAGCTCAGGTTACCACTCTGTTTAGTCTGTGTGACTATACAAAGCATTTACTCCTCTCTGTGGCTTAATTTCTCTACCATTTGTAAAATGAAGATACTAACTTGCCACCTACTTACCTCACCAGAGAATGGTGAGGATTCATGGAATATTATATGATAAACACTTGGAGATTCTCAGATAAAAGATGCCATATAAATATAAAACATTACTACTATTCCTACATTTTCAGTCATCCATAAGAAAAATACTTATTCTGAGGAAATAGATATTCCTCCTTCCTAAATAAATAGATTTAAATTATACAAACACCTCTTTATTAGTGGGTCATTCTCTAGTATACATGTGAAGTATATGTAAAACTACTCATGATTATTATACATAGTCACTGTAACCATACAACAGACAATCAGATTATTACCCTTTCAAGGTCAGCAGTTTGAATCTACCAGTTGCTTTGTGGGAGAAAGATGAGGCTTTCTGCTCCTGTAAAGATTTACAGCCTCAGAAACTATAGGGTCACTATGAGTTGGAAGCAACTCGATGGCACTCAGCCACCACCACCACCACTATTCATGTTATGTATCTTCCGCTTTTCCTCTTAGGTTAGTACACTCACCATTGTGGCTTCTTTACTTATAGTAAATATTTGAATAGAAAGAGAGAAAAAAACCAGAATTATCACACAGTACTCTAACTTAACAGAGTTACAGTTAAAGATGCTAATTTTTACACATCCCTTACTATAGCACCTGGCACAGAATTGCTCGTTATATGTTAACTATGTATCACTTAACAACAACAAACTATTCTTATTAGTCACTACTGCATGGTGTTTTGATATTGTTTTAGTAAGACTACATACTATATATCTACCACTGAAGTTCTTTTGTTCACCATTGAATTAGTAAGCTGTGATAGGAGAAACAATGCAAATGAAGTCTAAGCCGGGATGTGGGAGAGCCTTGGTTTCTTCATCTTTAAAGTAATTATGCTGAGCTCCATAAAATTCCTGTTTCTTATCTACCACACTTAGCTGCTAACCTGAAGGTTGGAGGTTTGAATCGACCCAGAGGCCCCTTGGAAGAAATGCCTAAAGATGTACTTCTAAAACAATCAGCCACTGAAGACCCCTGCGGAGCACAATTCTACTCTGAAACTCAGGGGGTCTCCAGGAGTCAGAAACCAACTCAATGGCAACTGGTTATTTACCTGAACCAGTTTTCAAAGAGCAAACTGGGTTTATTCAAGAAAAGGCTTTGCAAACTGTAAAGTGATTCATAATTGAAAATGTAATTATGACACCTTCATGTATGTTTCAAGCATATAGCCCTGCCTACTACATCCATTTCTCCAGTAATTACAGAAGCAGATTCCTTTCTATTCAAACTTTATGCACCTAGCTACAGTAGTACAAATATACACTGTTTACCGTAAGAAATGCATTTTTATAAAAGGGAGCACTATCTGAAACAAAACTATGTAAGGTCTTTACAACATGATACCTTTGGAGATAGTTATTTTAAAGTGGCAAGTATTCTTTAAATCCCCTGAAGTTATCAGACGTACCTGGTCATAATTTTTCCAGCTACTGCTCATGTAATAGTTGGTCTTTCTTTTGAGATTGCAATGCTATTAAATGCCCTTCATTATGTCAAAGAATTGCCAGGGATCACTTGACTGAGTATTACCCTAAATTAGCTCAGTCAGTGATCTGTAGCAGTTCCTTGACAGGCTGGTTTTACAAACCTCCAGATTACGAACACTTATTTGTTTAAAGTCAGTAAATTATTTTTGTGACTAATAATTTGAAAATTCTATTTACATTTGTAAACATAAGTCTGACAACTGAGTTTCAGTGTGAGTCAATACTATTCATCTTTCACTGCTACCAATGGAGTACATACATATCAGCCACCAAACACTTTACTAAGCTTAACTTTATTCCTATCTACCCCATGACTTCAGTAGTTGGAAAATATGGCCTTGGTGATAGAAATGATGCTGGAGAACACTTGACAGAATTCTGCAAAACCAATGATTTGTTCATTTTAAATACTTTCTTTAGACAGCACAAGAGATGACTATACACACGGACCTGAGCAAATGGAATACATAGAAATCAAACTGACTACATCTGTGGAAAGAGATGACGGAAAAGCTCCATATCATCAGTGAAAACAAAGCCAGGGGCAGACTGTGGAACAGACCATCAATTACTCATATACAAATTCAAACTGAAGCAGAAGAAAATGAAAACAAATCCATGAGAGCCAAAATATGACCTTGAATATATCCCACCTGAATTTAGAGATCATCTGAAGAACAGATTTGATACATTAAACACTAAAGACAAAAGCCAGAAGAGTTGTGGGATGACATCAAGAACATCATACATGAAGAAAGCAAAAAGTCATTGAGAAGACAAGAAAGAAGGAAAAGATCAAAATGGATGTCAGAAGAGACAGGGAAACTTGCTCTCCAGCATAGAGATGCTAAAGCAAATGGAAGAAATGAGGAGGTCCAAGAGCTGAACAGAAAATTTCAAAGGTCAGCTAGAGAAGATAAAGCCAAATATTACAATAAATTTGCAAAGATCTGGAATCAGGAAACCAAAAAGGAAGAACACGCTCAGCATTTCTCAAGCTGGGGGAACTGAAGAAAAAATTCAAGCCTCGACTTTTGTTATTGAAAGATTCTCTGGGCAAGTTATTGAATGATGCATAAAGCATCAAGAGAAGATGGAAGGAATACACAGTCACCATACCAAAGGAAATGGTTAATGTTCAACCGTTTCAAGAGCTAGCATATGATCAAGAGCCAATGATATTGAGGGAGGAAGGCCAAGGTGCATTGAAGGAATTGGCAAAGAACAAGGCACCAGGAATTGCTGGAATAAAAACTGAAATCTTGCAAGAAAGTCAGGTGGCACAGGAGACACTCACTCATCTCTGTCAAGAAATTTGGACGACAACTATCTGGCCGACTGATTGTGCCCATTCCAAAGAGAGGTGACCCAACGGAATGCAGAAATCATCGGACAATCTCTTTAATATCTCAAGCGAGTAAAGTTTTGCTAAAGGTACCACAGAAACGGCTACAATCATACATTGACAGAGAACTTCCAGAGGTGCAAGCCTGATTCAGAAGAGGCCGTGAACAAGGAATATCATTGCTGATGTCCGATGGATCTTGGCTGAAAGCAGAGAATATCAGAAAGATGTTTACCTGTGCTTTATTGACTATGCAAAGGCTTCCGATGTGTGGATCATGACAAGTTATGGACAACACTGAGAAGTATGAGTATTCTGGAACACTTAATTGTGCTCATGAGGAATCTGTACTTGGACCAAGAGGCAGTTGTTTGAACAGAACATGGGAACACTGAATGGTTTAAAATTAAGAAAGGTGTGTGACAAGGTTGTATTCTTTCACCATACTTATTCAACCTTAATGCTGAGCAAATAATACAAGAAACTGGGTTCTATGAAGAAAAATGTGGGATCAGGATTGGAGGAAGGCTGATTAACAACCTGCAATACGCAGATGATACAGCCTTGTTTGCCGAAAGTGAAGAGGACTTAAAACATTTACTAATGAAGATCAAAGAGCACAGCCTTCGGTATGGATTACATCTCAATGTAAAGAAAACAAAAATCCTCACCACTGGACCAATAAACAACATTCTTTTCAATGGAAAAAAGACTGAAGTTGTCAAGGACTGCATTCTTCTTGGATCAACTATCAACACTCACGGAAGCAGCAGTCAAGAGATCAGACGACGTATTGCATTAGGCAAATCTGCTGCACAAGACCTTTTTAAAGTGTTGAAGAGCAAAGATGTCAGCTTGAGGACTAATGTGCGCCTGACTCAAGCCATGGTGTTTTCAATAACCTCACAAGCATGTGAAAGTTCGATAGTGAATAGGAAGATCGTAGAAGAATTGATGCCTTTGAGTTACGGTGTTAGAGGAGAATACTGAAAGTACCATGGGTTCCCAAAAGATCCAACAGATCTGTTTTGGAAGAAGTGCAGCCAGAGGGCTCCTTAGAGGCCAAGATGGCCAAACTTCGTCTCTCATACTTTGGACATATTGTCAGGAGGGACCAGTCGGTGGAGAAGGATATCATGTGTTGTAAGGTGGAGGGTCAGAGAAAAAGAGGAAGACCTCCAACCAGATGGATTGGCTACGTGGCAGCATTGATGGACTCAAGCGTGGCAACAGTAGTGACGTTGGCCCAGGTTCAGGCAGTGTTTCATTCTGCTGTGCATAAGGTCGCTATGGGTCAGTACCAACTCGATGGCACCTAACAACAACAACAACAAGAACCCCAGGACTTTGTCTTATATTAGTCTGTCCCTTGATCACTTTGGTCCTGATCTACAGGGCTTCATTCTGGACCTTAAACAAATCAGGATCATTCTTTTCCTACGGTTTTGAACATACTCTTCAGTGTAGGTGATAGGATTTGTACCTAGATCTTCGCACAGTTGATTCTTTAGTAATACTCTGATGTCTCTTTAGAATTGTCATTAATGATCACCAGTGGTTTCCATTAAGGATGTGGAAAAAGGAATGTCATTGTTGATGTCAGTTGGATTTTGGCAGAAAGCAGATAATATAAAAACAACATTTACTTGTGCTTTAGTGACTATGTAAAGGCATTCAACTGTGTGGATCACAACAAACATTGTGAAGAACAGGGATTCCAGAACACATATTTGTGCTCATTTGAAACCTGTACATAGACCAAGAAGCAGTAGCTAAAGTAGAACAGGGGGATATTGAATGATTCTAATAGAGGATATTGAATGTTTTAAAATCAGGAAAGGCATGTGTCAGAGTTGTATTTTTCCTTTTATCATATTTACTCCAGCTGTATGCTCACCAAATAACCCCCAAAGATGGAACTCCATGAAGAACACAGTATCAGGATTGGAAGAAGACAATTAACAACCTCTGAAATGCAGATGACACAACCTTGCTTGCTGAAAGTGAAAAAGACTTGAAGTACTAATTGATAAAGATCAAAGAGTACTGTCTTTAGTGTGGTTATATCTCAACATAAAGAAAACAAAAATCCTCACAACTGGACTAATAAATAACATCATGATAAACAGATAAAAGACTGAAGTTGTTGTCAAGAATTTCATTTTACTTGGATCCACATCAACACCCATGAAAGCAATAGTCAAGAAATCAAACAACATATTACACATTGAGCAAATCTGCTATGAAAGACCTTTCTAAAGTGTTAAAAGGAGTCCTGGTGTGGC
>NW_006408524.1:32061541-32062042 GCF_000296735.1 Chrysochloris asiatica
GTGTGCCTAACTAAAGCCATGGTATGTTCAATCATTTCATACGCATGTGAAAGCTGTGCAATGAATAAGGAGGATCAAAGAAGAATTGATGCATTTCAATTGTGGTGTTCGTGAAGAATACTGAACATTCAATGGACTGTCAGAACCACCATTGTACTCTGGACATGTTATCAGGAGGGATCTGTTCCTGGAAAGGGAAACCATGCTTCCTATAGCAGAGCATAAGTGAAAAGAGAGGAAGACTTTCAATGACATGAATTGACACAGTGGCTACAACAATGGGCTCAAACAGTAACAACTGTGAGGATGGCGCAGGACTGGGCAAAGTTTCACTCTTATATGTAGTCTTTATGAGTTAGAACCAAACAAACAGCAGCTAACAACAACCTTCAAACCATTAGCTAGCTTTACTGTCTTATTTGTCTTTTTCTCCTACAGAGTAGATGGTAGGTTTGAACCACTGATCACACAGTTAACAGCCCAACACCTAAAAAAAGATGT
>NW_006408524.1:32062410-32067972 GCF_000296735.1 Chrysochloris asiatica
CAGGAGGGAACAGTCGCTGGAGAAGGACATCATGTTTGGTAAGGTGGAGGGTCAGAAAAAAGAAGAAGACCCCCAACGAGATGGATTGGCCAGGTGGCAGCATTGATGGACTCAAGTATGGCAACAGTAGTGAGGTTGGCCCAGGATCGGACATAGTTTCGTTCTGCTGTGCATAAGGTCACTATGAGTCAGTGCCGACTCGATGACACCTAACAACAACAACCAGAGTGCTGTGTACCAAACACACAGTACAATGATAAATGTTGAATAACTATGTAAAGGTTTAGAAATGAACTCATCTTCAAATCTTGCTTTTACTAAATGTTTCAGTTTTTGTAAATGTGACTACTATTTCTTTACTATTCACTCAAAATCTTTTTTTGTCAAAGTCATTTTTTAGATGACTTCTTTTCTTAATACAAAAGTAATTGCCAAGTTATACAGATGCTACTATACAATCAAAATAAATAGAAAAATACCTTTTTTTTTTTTTTTTAACAGCTCTTTTAGAATTTGTCTAGTAGGTTTTCTGGCTTCTTCCTGAAGACCCAAATTTTTATTTTTGGAGTCCTGGTGTGGTGGTGTGCTCTAATGTGCTGGGCTGCAAAGCCGTCTGAATTGCAAGGTTGGAGGTTCTAGCTCACCAGCTGCTCCTTGGAAACCCTATACAAGGTCACTATGGGTTGGAACTGACTGGACAGCACTTAACAACAACAACACTACACAATAGTTCTTGTATTCATTTTATCTTTGCTAGAACCCTGGTTCAGGACCTTATAACCTCAAGCTTCTACCAGATTAAATGACCTTTTATCTCCTTTCTCGTATCACTTCCATCCTCAGGAAATTTCCATCATTCTCCCACTGAGAAAAGATTGGTACTCAAAGTACTCCACAAGAAAGACTTGCCTCCTGGATCATACACTTCTGTCCAATGATCATAGCCAATGGACATTTCATCTTCATCCTAACAGCAATGATCTGCTGCATTTTACATCATCGAGCACTCATCATGCTTAAAATGTGACTATCTATGCTAACTCCTACATCCTCAGAAACCCTCTCTTTGTTAATTCCTATCAGCATTTAAGGAGTCCTGTAGTGCTGTAGGATAAGCACTGACCCGCAAGGTTGGTTTGAGCAAGAAGGTCAGCAGTTCAAACTCACCAGCAACTTCTCGGAAACCCTATACTAGGTCACTGTAAGTTGAAACCAACTTGATGGAATGAATTTAACAATAGCAATCAGCATTTAAACATAGATTTTACTCTCCCAAACTCAGAAGACTTGTCTACACTGCTTGTCTTTATTCATCTCTCAAATTGTCTTCATACCACTGAAACTAAGCATCTTTCCTATCAGTCGGAACCAACCCAGTGGCATTTAACTACAGCACTTACTACATATTAGTGTAAACCCTTAACACCGTTACACCAGTTTTGCCCCTACCAATCAATGCTCCATACTGACAATCTAGTTCTCTCCAAAAAGTCAATGGGTCTTCCGTACATTCTTAGTAAAGTCAATGACACAAGGCTTGGATTGGTTTCATCTTAGTCCTCAAAGTGACATCTCTGCCCTTTAGCACTTTAAAGATGTCTTTTACAACAGATTTGTCCAATGCAATGAATTGTTAGATTTCTTGCCTGCTGTTCCCAAGAATGCATACATCTTAACATGATGTATACAACTCTTCATAAGCTAGCTCTTTTAGTTTCATCACTTGGCATTCCTCTTCAGTCTAACCCATAATTATTTACTCTAACATTCCATGTTTGATTTTCTCTAGGGCTTTGCACAGTATAGCTGGTATTCAATACATTCTCCCACCTCAAATCTTGTTCCATCTGTCTGGGTCTAGCAAATGCCCATTTATCTTACAGAACTCAGTGTCATGTGACAAGTCTTCCTGAGAAGTTGCCCTCCAAATTGTATTAGGTATTTTTTTCTTTTTTCCCATATTATCATGTGCCTAATTTTATCATGGCACTGATCAAATTAAATGGTAAATGTTTGCATATTGTAAATGCCTTGTTTATTTTTCCAAGTAGATCAATAAATCATTGGTTTTTGAGGAACAAAGTATGCTTCTTAGTTTTCCATAACTTAAAAATGTATTGCTCAGACAGGTTAAACAGGAACATATCTGACTGGCTCATACTAGTGTATGCTGTCTCTGTGTTGAGGAGTCTGCTTGCTTTACACTGAGATGCAATCCAGACAGAAGGATATAGCCTTTGATCTTCATCAGTTAGTTATTTCAAGTCCTCGGCTTCCAGCAAGTAAGGTTGTATCATCTGCCTATTACAGATTATTAAGCATTCCTCCAATTCTGATGGCATATTCTTATTCATGTAGGCCAGCTTTGGGGGCATTTGCTAAGCATACAGACAGAATAAATATGGAGAAATGATATAGCTCTGACATACACCTTTTCTAATTTTAAACCATTCAGTAATCCCTATTCTGTTTCAACAACTGCCTTTAGATTTATGTACAAGTTCCACATGAGCACAATTCAGTGTTCTGGAATTTCCATTTTCACAATGCTAACCAGTTTGTTATGATCCAAAGGCACAGTCAACAAAAACAGGCAAACATCTTTCTGGTATTCTCTGCTTTCAGCCAAGATCCATCTGACATCAGCAGTGGTATCTCTTGTTTCATGTCCTCTTCTAAATCTAGCTTGAATTTCTGGCAGCTCCCTGTTGATGTACTGCTTCAACCACTTTTGAATTATTTTTGGCAAAATTTTACTTGCATATGATATTATTGATATTGTTAGAGGATTTCTACTTTTGGCTGTCTCACCTTTCTATGGGATGAGAAAAAATATGAAGCTTTTCCAGTTGGTTGAACAGGTAGCTGTCTTCTAAATCTCATCATAGACTAGTGAGTGTTTCCAGGGTCGCATCAGTTTGTGTACACATTTCAAATGATATTTCATCAATTCTTGGAGCCTGGTTTGTTTTCTGCTTGCCAGTGCCTTCAGTACCGTTGGAATGTCTTCCTTCATTATCATTAGTTTTTAATCACATTATTACTCCTTTGAAATGGCTGAATGTGGACCAATTCTTTTTGCTACTGTGACTCTGTATTCCTTTGATCTTCTTTTGATGTTTCCTGTATCATTCAATTATTTCTATCATGCTTTTGTGGTTGTTGTTAGGTGCCACTGAGTTGGTACTGCATACGGTACAGTTAGCAGTGCAGTTAGAAGTCCAGTGCTTACCCTACAGCAACACACTTTTGATATTGCAACTTGAGGCTTGAAGTTTCTGTTTAGCTCTTTCAGCTTAAGAAATTGAGAAATGCTGGGCTCGTTTTCTCTTTTGGTTTTCTAACTCCATGTCTTTGTATATATCATTATAATACTTGATTTTGTCTTCTCAAGCTATCATTTGAAATTTTTTGATCAGTTCTTTTATTTCATTATTTTCTGCAGTCATGTTAGCTTCTCCACATTCAGGAGCAAGTTTTAGAGTTTCTTCTGACATACATTTTGATCTTTTCATTCTTTCTTGTCTTTTCAGTAACTTTTGCTCTCTTCACATGAACAATGTTAATCATCCCACAAATCTTCTGGTCGTCAGTCATTAGTGTTCAATGCATCAAATCTATTCTTGAAACAATTTCTAAATTCAGGTGGGATATACTCAAGGTTTGTTTTGGTTCTCGCGGATTTGTTTTCATTTTCATCAGCTTCAGCCTGAACATGTATATCAGTAATTGATGTTCTGTTTCATATTTAGCACCTGGCCTTTTTTGGACTGATGATATTAAGCTTCTCCACTGTCTCTTTCTAAAGATGTAGTTGAATTGATTCCTGTGTGTTCCATATGATGAGGTGCATGTGTATAGTGGCCATCTATGCTGTTGAAAACACTATTTGAGATGAATGTCAGTCTTGCAAAATTTTATCATGAGATCTTCAACATCATTTCTATTACTAAGGCTAAATTTTCCAACTACCAATCCTTCCTCTTTGTTTCCAACTTTTGCATTCCATTCACCAGTAAATGCCTCCTGAATGCATGTTTAATCAATTTTAGTTGCAGAAGTTGACAGAATTCACCAATTTCTTCATCTTCATCATTGGTTTTAGTGGTTGGTATTTAATAATCATATTAACTAGTCTTTCTAGTTGTTGTTTTTAGGTAGCATCTAGTAGGTTCCCACTCATAGTGACCCTATGTAGGGTTTTTGAGGAGTGGCTGATGGTTTTGAATTGCTCACCTTGAAGTTAGCAATCCAGTGCTTATCCTATAGTGCCAATCAGGACTCCAGTCTTCCTAGTAGATATACAGATATTACCCTATCACAGACAGCACTGTATTTCAAGAAAGATCTTGCAATGTTCTTTTTGATGATGAATGTGATACTGCTCCTCTTCAATTTGTCATTCTCAGCATAGTAAACCAGGTAACTCCCCAATTCACAATGGCCACCACCAGTCCATTTCAGCTAATACTTAGGATACTGATTTCTATGTGTTTATGATGACTCCCAGTTTTCGTAGGTTCATACTTTTAAAATTTCATGTTCCAATTATTAATGGGTATTCACAGCAGTGTTTTCTTCTGTTGCATTGTTTCACCTCAACAGATGAAAGCTGTGCTCCATCCGTGTCATTAAGGTCAACTCTACTTTAAGGAATGCCTTCCAATCTGAGGGGTTCATCTTCTGGCACAGTATCAGACAATGTTCTGCTGCTCTTCAGAAAGTTTTCAGTGGCTAGATTTTAGAAAATGGTTGGCCTGTTCCTTTTCTCTGGCCTGTCTTAGTCTGGAAGCTCCACTGAAACCTGTCCATCATGGGTGACTCAGCTGATACTTACAATACCAGTAGCCTAGCTTCCAGCATCACAGCAATATGCACAATATGCAAGCTACCACAATATAACAAACTGTCAGATGAGTGACGAGGTTTACTTGTTGTTAAGTGCTGTCTGACTCAGAGCAACCTTGGGATTTTGAAGGAGCAGTCGGTGGGTCTGAACTGCCAACCCTGCAATTTGCAGCCCAGAGCTTATCCTACAGCACCACATATGGAAATCGGGAAAATTAGGATTGTAATATAAACAAAAATAGAAAATAGGTGGTGCATTTTAAGAAAACCACCTAGCTTGTTGAAATATCTTGGTGCTCAAATAACAATGTAGTAATGATGCTAAAATATTAAAAGAAGGTGTATTATATATGATAATGCTAGTAATAAGGAGAAAGGACAAGACATTTAGAAGCAAAATCTACATATGTGTAGTTAGTAAAACACAATTATTGCAATATCTAAAGGAAAAAGGAAATTTAACAATCCTCTTCTGAAACTCTAGTTTCTAACTCCTCGTATCAATCACTAAAAGAATTATTTTATAGCATGCTTTAAAAAAATAACTCAAAGTTCTTGGTAAAGTAACTATGCATTATGGTGAAAAAAATTGAGGGTGACCCTCTGCCTTTTCTTCTGTATTGTCAGAGGTAAAAGTACTCCAAGGGTTTGGACTAGCTAAGTCATCATTCTTGGTTCCCTTTCTTTTAAGGTTTAAATATATATATATATATA
>NW_006408524.1:32069760-32120238 GCF_000296735.1 Chrysochloris asiatica
TGTTAGGTGCCATCACGTTGGTACTGATTCATAGCGACCCTATGCACAACAGAACGAAATACTGCCCGATCCTGGGCCAACCTCACAATTGATGCCACACTGGAGCCCACTGATGCTGCTACTTTGACAATCCATTTCAGTGGGGGTCTTCCTCTTTTTCTCTGACCCTCTACCTTACCAAACATGATATCCTTCTCCAGGGACTGGTCCCTCCTGACAATGTGTCCAAAGTATGACAGACTAAGTTTGGCCATCCTGGCCTCCAAAAAGCACTCTGGCTGCACTTCTTCCAGCACAGATCTGTTGGTTCTTTTGACAGCCCATGGCACTTTCAATACTCTCCTCCAACACCATAATTTCAAAGAGTAGACAGGTCTATAGGGTGAACAATAACATCAGGGAGACGCACACTCCTTATAAATATTCAAGAATTGCCTCAAGTTCAGGAGGCAGGAATGGTTAAGAAACAAATGGAATATGGGAAATATAAGGAGGATGTAAGATAAGTGATATTACTTTGTGGGGATTGCAAACAATAACAAAGCAAAATATGTATGACTGTTTCATAGAAGGCTACTTTGATCTGTAAACCTTTACTTAATTCACAATAAAAAGCTTAAAAAAAAGTTTACAATGGATATTTGGGTAACATTTTCTTTAGTGTTCTTTAGTACTGGCAGAGTGGTCTTTTGTCTCACTAGAGTTCTAAGACCTAAGACTTGAGTTTAAGCTAGAGGAAGAAGACAACACAAGTGTTAACTATTTTAGTAAAAGGGAACCTTCCACCTAGCTGGGCTTGTTCTCTGAATGCAGGAGACCTAGACCTTAGTCAATAAAATATTACTTACTTGAATTTAATTATAGTTCCCTAAGATTTGAAAATTCAGTCACTTAATGCTATGGAGCACAATTCTACTGTGACAACACATGGAATTGGAGTAAACTTACTGGCAACTGGGTTTTAAAAAAATTAATGATTAACTTTTAAAGAAAAAAGGTAATTTAATAGACTAAATCTGTCACTTCACTGTTGATTTATTTGCATTTATTTGGTAAGACAGTTCAACTTTTTTTCGTATTTATGGATGTTGAATATTTTCTGCAGTGTCTGTTTTGAGACCTTTACCCATTTATGTCTTGTCTACCTTTTTTTAGTGAAGCTCTACATGTCAAGGACCCTGTGTCTTATTGTTGCCCATACTTTATATGCAGCATAAATATTAACTCTGTATTAAAACCATTGTAACTATACACTAAAACCAAAGGAAATGGCTTGGTCAATCCCTGTAGAGTCCATTACTGCTATTGTTAGTTGTCTTCCTGTCGACTCTAGCTCAAGGCAACAGAATAGAACATTGCTCCATCCTGTATCCTCCTCACAACTGCCAGCATATTCAAGTCCATGACTGTGCTACTGTGCCAAGTGATCTCACCAAGGGACTCCCAGGCCTTTGTTGGCCCTCCATGTCACCAAACATGATAGCCTCCCTCCGCTAGCAACTGATTACTCCTGGTGACATGTCCAAAGAAAGCAGATAATTATGTTCTGTTGTCATTCAAAAGGTAGTTTTAGAAGTGGAGCGTCATGCCTTTCTTCTTGGTCTGAAAGCTCTACTTGAACCTGTCCACCATAGGTGATCCTATTGGTATTTAAAATACGAGCAGCACAGCTTCTAGTATCCAACAGGCAAGACACCACAGTAGAACCTACTAACAGACTGCAGGGGGGAGGGGCAGAGTAAAAGCTAGTTATAACAAACATTTACAATTTTCTGACATCATAATTTTTTAAAAAGTAAGGAAAATTGAAGGGAGCAGAATTCATTAGGGAAGGGTTAGAGGGAAACAGTCCCTTCAATGGAAATACCACTTTCAGAAGTATATAACCCTACATGTTGAGAGACAATAATAGCTTCCCATTTTGATATTAACAAAGGTTTCGATGATTTTTGTAGCAATACTTACCCTCCTATACAACAAAAAACAAAATGAGTACAAGTCTACGGCATTTTGGCAAGTCGGCATTTTGGAATTTCAATACTATATACGTGGCAGGTTTTCTATCAAGATTTTTATGTTGGCAACACACACACACACACACAAACACACACGGGGAGAGTGGTGACTCCATACAATAAGCCTGGGCTATGAACAAAGTCTTCAATTCCAGCCTGCCAGCCTCTCTCTAGGAGAAAAATGAGGCTTTCTGCTTTCATGAATATATTTTTTAAGGTCTCAGAAACTCTATACAGTGTCGCTGAGTTGGAACCAACTCAATGGCACTTAACAACATACACATTTTGTTTTGCTGACTAGTAATTTAAAGTAAATTGACTTCAAGAAATATGCCTAACAAAATAAAGGAAGGATAGTATTTGTGTTTTCACACAATTGGAAAACAAATCCAATTACATATTTTAATCCAATATGTTTGCTATATGTGTATTTAAAATTTTTTAACATGCAGTACTTTATTTATTTAGAGTAGTTGGTTAATTTGTTGTTGTGGTTAACTGTTGTCAAGTTGGTTCCGACTCATAGTGACTCTGTATGGAGTTTCTGAGGAGCTGCTGGTGACTTTGAACTGCCGACCTTGTGGTTTAAACCAATCTTGCAGTCCAGCGCATTATCTGGCAGTGCCACAATTATATTTGGAAGCCAATTACTAACAGCTTGTCAAGTAGTTCAAAGGAGCCCTGGTAGGGTACTGGGTTATGAGTTGGGAGGCAAACGCCAGGTCAGCAGTTCAAATCTACTAGCCGCTTTAAGGGAGAAAATGAGCTTTTATGTTGTGGTAAAAGATTTACAACCTCTGAAAACCTACACAGGATCACTATGAGTCGGAACTGACTCAATGGCACATACACACCACCACCACCAAATTGGTTCAAGGGAGAGAGGAGGGAAATACTGAAATTATTTTTACATTAAAATCATTATTAGAAATAGTCATGGGTAACAAAAGCTAGGGTGCTGCATAAAAACAATGGTTGATCTGTTTAACCAGAGTTTTGTATACGATTTTATGCTCCTAACATACATTCCTTTCTCAACCTCAAAAATAAAACCTCAATTAATAAAATAAAAAAAGAAAAGAAAAAGAGGGCCACAGGGAGGAAAAATAGAAATATAAAATGAAAGACAGCCTTAATGTCAATTTCCTTAGGCTATTACTTGATTCTTCCAGCATTTCACACTATCCTATGGCACTTAACAACAAGGGGCAGATATTTCTATTTTATAGATAAGAAAATAACTCCCCCCAAAAACCTAACCCACTGCCATTGAGTTGATTTCAACTCATAGCAACCCTATATAGAGTTTTCGAGGCTGTACATCTTTACATGAGCAAAAAGTCTCATTTTCTCCTGTAGAGTGGCTGGTGGGTTTGAACTGCCAACTTTACAGTTAGGAGTCCAGTGCTTATCTTACAGTACAACCAGGACTCCTGAGATAACAAAATTAGCCCAAGAGAATCTACTTGACCTTATTTCTTTTTAATGAAAAAAAAAAATCATTTGCAATTTTTTATATTGAGGAGCAGGTGGCCTTATACAAGAAAGAAAGATGGATACATACATATAATACATTAAATAAATAAAATACATTAAAAATTAAAACATAGTAATTTGTGTGATACCTAGAAAAACAATACACTTATATGAGTCTCAGTAAAAATTAGAAAGTACATGCCTGAATTAAGTCTTGGTAAAGACAGTAACATGAATTTAAGAATAGGGTTTGATAGACATGAGACTGAAGAGCTCGAATGGTGGCGTTGCTAAGTGCCATCAAGTTAGTTCCCACTCACAGTGACCTTGTATACGGTTTCCGAGGATTTAAAACTGCTGGAGCAGAAAGTCTCATCTTTCTCCTGAGTTTGAATGTCTTGTTGTTAAGTGCTGTCGAGTCGGTTCCGACCCATAGCAACAGTGTATACGGTTTACTAGGAACAGCTGTGTCAACCTTGTGGTAGTAAAAATAATACTGAGTTGGAAAATCATGCCTCTTAACTATAAAACACTTAGTCTTATTCCCAATGATTGTCACTAGTTTTCTAACATATGAACTACATAATCTGAGAAGACTAAGGAATAACAGAGTGTTCTCTATACTTCTTAAATAAAGCTGAACTATTATTAGACGACTCCCAAGATTATTTACATATTGTGGCTCATGTGATTTTTAATTAATACTGAATTATTGAGTAAGCACAACACACAACTCAGCAGAGCCTACAGATTATACACAGGGCTTTGGGGGTCATCAGTCCTGGTTTTGAGTTCTGATTCTCTCTTCAGTTTCTTCCTCTGAGGATCCAACAGAGTAGTGGGAATTGGCTGAGACATGTAGCACATTTAGTACAATGTCTGGAACAGAATATAGACTGAAAAAGAATGTTAACTATAATACATCTGAAACTGTGTAACTTATTAAGTGCAAACACTTAATAGAAGGCAGCCTGATTTCCATTAAGTCCTTGATCTTTGTATGAGAACCTAATATATAACTGAAACTTAATCAGTCTACAAGTATTTTCTTGAGCACCTGCTGGAGAATAAAAACGATGGGTAAAACCTGGTTGAAAATCTCACCTGCAGGGGATATAAACTCAAGCCAATAATGAAAGAATGTATAACAACAAAACGTACATAAGATGAATAAATAGTACAAAAAACACTAATTTAATCTCAAGGATAAATCAATGAACACATCCAAGAGGAGACTCTGAGAACTGGGAAGAGTGAAAGCAGTAATAGTCTAATTTGCAATCTGGTTGCAATCAGGTTTTAGAGTTTGTTTCTATGGCAGCTCAGTGGCAGAGTTCTAGTCTTTCCTGCTGGAGAGCCGAGTTTCATTCCAGCCAATGAAACTCATGCACTGTCAGCACCATCTTTCAGTGGAGGTTTGTGTTGCTGTGATGCTGAACAGGTTAGCTTCCGGACAAAAATGAACTAAGAAGACAGACCTGGACACCTTTCCCCTCAAACTCTGCCAATGAAAATCCTATGCATTACAACTGTCCTATCCATAACTGTTTATAGGGCTGGACACCATTTCATTCTGTTGTGCATGGGTAACCATGAGTTGGGGACCAACTTGACAGTAGCCAATAACAATATATATATAAATGGCTTGTAAATTATGCAAAATCATACAAAAAATATACATTCAGTGATAATGATTCATTGTGACTAAGAACCCGGGGAAAACAGTGGCAGCAACCATCAAATTAATTAATGCCCTAGAGATTGGCAATACCTAATCTCATGAGGAACCTAACACATTTCCATAAATGCTTCTTTTAAAAATAAGGCTCTTAAATAAGTCTTATATTTAAATGTGTCCCCACTTATTTTCTAGAGCACGTACTCCACAGAAAACTTTATTTTTCTATAGTTAACCTGAAACAGTATTGTTCCTACAATCCATCAACTATATATATATATATATTAATTTAGAAACTCTCATGTAATAAAAGTTAACACTTTCCTAAAAAATTATTTGGATATAGAGTATCATTAGGCACAGCTCATGTTTACAAATCAGTAACTGACACACAAAAGGACTCAATTAGTATGTATTTTTCACCTTCCTAATTTAGTAGGTTAGCACACAAGTGATCCAGCTATAAAGTGGCCTGGTTTGTGCATCCAGTTCAACTCACTGCAACAAGCAGTTATGAAGTGCTTCCCATGGGCTAAAAGTATTTTAGATGGTTAAATACATAGGGAGTGGGGAGAAAAATTCAGTCAAAACAAAGACATACACTATGTCTTTGATACTACTCTGACTCCTAGTTATTTCTATTTATTCTGATTTTATCCAGATATGAAGCTTTGGCTCTAAGTTTTCTAGAGCCATCTGTAAAGAGAGAAAACAAAGTTGGTTAAAATTTCACACAGTGTTAAACACTTTAGAGTGTGCATAGATACAAACAGACCAAGCAACTAGGGAAACCTAGACAGCAAATTCCAGGATGAAACTCACAGAGGGGAAAAACTAAATGTAATCAGTGAGATCTTGAACTTCACTCTCTATATATTGCTAAATTTCACTGTATTTAATCTTACATGACCCTTCAGAATACAGACTCCTGGTGTGGCATACATGATACTGGTTGGTGGTGTAATGCATGCTAACCTCAAGGTCAGCAGTTCGAATCCACCAACCACTCTTCAGGAGAAAGATGAGCCTTTCTGCTTCCATGAAGATTTACAGACTCAAATACTTTACACAGCGTTACTAAGAGCCAGAATTGATTGGAGGGCACATAACAAAAAAATATAGCAAATAGTCACAATTAGCACATAAAAAGTTTGTGTTCTAAGCATTGTGCCAAGCACTTTACATATTTTATCCCACTAAAGGAGCTCTGGTTGAGCAGTGGTTACGAAATGGGCTGCTAATCTGACGGTCAGCGGTTGGAAACTACCAGCTGTTCCTCAGGAGAAAGACGAGGCGTTCTGCTCCAGTAAAGAAAGATTTACAACCTCGGAAACCCAGTGCAGGGTTGCTATGAGTCGGAACCAACTCCACGGCACAAGAAAACAACAAAAGTAGCATTGTTATTATCATCTTACAGATGAATATACCGAGTCCTAGATAAACTACTAGCCAAGGTTTAAGTGGCAAGACTTGAATCAACGAATAATTCAAGGTCTAATAAAACTCCAAAAGGAGCTCTGGTAGCGTAGTGATTACGAATGGGACTGCTAACCTCAGGGTCAGCTGTTCGAAACTACCAGCTGTTCCGCGGAAGAAAGATGAGCCTAACTGCTCCCGTAAAGATTTACAGCCTCGGAAACCCTCTACAGGGTCGCTATGAGTCAGAACCGACTCCACAGCACATAACAACAACAATAAAACTCCAAAGTTCCGTTAAAATCAGTAATTTATGGCAATCCCGTAGTGGTTACAAATTGGGTTGCGAACCGCCAAGTCAGCAGTTGTAAACTACCAGCTGTTCCGCGAGAGAAAGATGAGGCATTCTGCTCCCGTAAAGATTTACAGCCTCGGAAACCCTGCACAGTGTCGCTATGAGTCGGACCGACTCCAAGGCACATAACTACCACCACGGCAATCAAATCTGTCTATAAGGATTCTGGTCTGAGCAAAAACAAGAGGAGAATGATGAAACCATTAACTAAAACAAAGGAAGTCTGGAGGGGAAGCAGATTTGGAAAGAAAAATCAGCTCTACACTCAAGATTATCCTGTAAGCATGATCTTCTTATACCTTGTCAGCAATTAGAACGGCTCCATCTCTGAGGAGCCAAGCTCACCACTACCCCCTTTCTGACCACTATCAACTAACTTTCCACCACTCCCAACACGTTTGCACTTCATCTTCATCTGTATCTTGTTCTTCAGGCACTTACTTGGCTGGACACACTCCTAATCTCGGAACCTTCTCTCTCTATGGCTTCATTTGGCATCTGGGCTAATCCCTTGACTCTGAACTTTTGCCAAATACAGTGGCAACTGTTACCATCCATTTTCTCCTGTTCTTAGATTGCTAAATAAACTTCAAAAAGGCTGGTAACTAAGCCTGTTGCCATCCAGTCGATACTAATACATAGCGACCCTGAGGACAAATAATCTTTATAGGGGATTCATGGTGGCACAGTGGGATAAGCACTGGACTGCTAACCACCAGGTTATTCAACCCTGTCATTCCACAAGAGAAAGATGAGGCTGTCTGTTCGGTAAAGATTTACAGCCTCAGAAATCCTATACAAGGTTGCTATAAATCAAAACTGACTTGATGGCAGCAGGTTTGGGTTTGTGGGGTCTTTTGGGTAATCTTTATGTCAGCAGCTGAGCACTTTCACCATTGTGGCACCGGAGCTCCTGAAAGGGCTGATCAAAAATGAAACCAGACCTACTATTATTGAGTTAATTTCTGACTCATAGGTTTACTGAGTCTGTAAATCTTGAGACAATTTCATCTTTATCCTGTGGAGCAGCTGAAACTGAACTGCCAGCTTTGAGGTTAGCAGCCCAGTGCTTATCCCACAGTGCCCACCAGGGCTCCTTGTTGTTGTTAAGTGCCATCAAGTCAGTTCTAACTCACAGCAATAGGGTTTCCAAGTCTGAATCTTTGTGGGAGCACAAAGTCTCATTTTCTCCTGTGGAATGGCTGGCAGGCTCCAACTGCCGACCTTGTAGTTCTCAGCATATATCGCCTTTAGTGGGTATATATATACACTATATATGTATATACTAGTATATATTTGTATATTATATATAACACATATATATGTGTATATTTGTATATTATATATATTTGTATATTATATATAACACACACACATATATATGTGTGTGTTATATATAATATACAAATATATACTATACAAATATATACTAGTATATATATATACTATATAGTATATATATTGTTAAGTGCCGTCGAGTCGGTTCATACTAGTATGTATATATATAGCCTTTACATAGACAATAAACCGCAGGTATATATATGTTGTTTTTGTTATGTGCCATGGAGTCAGTTCTGACCCATAGCGACCCTGTACAGGGTTTCCGAGGCTGTGAATCTTTCTGGGAGCAGAAAGCCTCATCTTTCTCCCACGGAGCAGTTGGTAGTTTCAAACTGCTGACTTTGTGGTTCACGGCCCAATTTGTAACCACTATGCTACCAGAGCGCCTTAAACCTTATATATTTACCTCTTATGATGCCTCCCCTACCAAAAAACGTCCTTGAAACTCGATTAGCAATATAAAATGTACACTTGACCATGATAGTTCAATCTTTAGGGGCTTCCAGGTACATTTTAAATTCTTTATCATGTCATAGGCAGCATCTCCTTGCCACCGTGACTCTAGCACATGCACGCTTGCTCCGAACACATGAAACTATCTGCAGTTCTTCTCTCATCCCAGTACACTATTACATGGCTCTGACCTGTGCCTGCAATGTCCTCTCTCCCAACTTGGCTCATTTCTAGTCTTGCTACTCAAGCTATACTGTATCACCCACCTCCTTCAGAAAGCCTGCCTCACATATCTCCTTGTTTGATTATACACAATTTAGTTTCCATAGAATAAGGGTCCTTCTAGCTAAAGCACTGCCTCATATTAGAACTAATCTGACTTTAAAACCCCACTCTAAACATCCTTGCTCAGCTCTACACCTTACAGTGTTTAACGGCTCCTTTAGCACTGTGCTCTCTATACTTAGCACAATTGTTGCTGCTGCCGCTAAGTACAATTGACATGGTTCTGACTCATAGCGACTCTGTACAGAGTTACTGATAGGCCCTCAAAAGATATTTATTAAAGGAACAGAATCACTCTTCTTCTTACCAAATGGCAACCCTCAAGATACTGTCTTCTTCCTCTTTTTAAACTTTCCCAAAGTGTATCCTATTATTGCCATGTCAGTATTTTTACCCTTCATTCACCCATTTAAATACTTTAACTTCTGCTGCAGCATTCCCTATGTGTTCTACAATACACTTCGGTACTGCCCTACAGGACTTCCTGTAAAAATGGAAATGTGTTATCTGTGATTCCAAGATGGTAGCCTATAGCTACATTTGGCTATTAACATTAAAATGTGCTTAGTGCAATGATGGAAATGAACTTTTCATTTTAATTAAGTGAAAACAGTCACATGTGGCTAGTGGCTTCCTATAAAATAGTGCAGTTCAAAGGTATAATCAAACAATTCAATCACAAAATCCAAAAAACTTATCTCAACAGTCCTGTCTCCCAAGTCATAGTTACATTACTCAAAAGCCCAGAAATTCCTTAGTTGGTAAGACACTACTCTGTTCTCGTCCTGTCTCTAATTGCTTTCCCTTTATTCATGCTAGCAAAGGATCATAAGCTAAGTTTGAACCACAAGGTTGGCAGTTTAAACTCAGAAACCATATATAGAGTCTTGATGAGTCAGAACCAACTTGAAGGCACTTAACAACAACCACCTTCTCCATTTGGTCCCAAAAGCCTGGGTACAAATTCTAAGTCTAGACGTATTCCAGCACTCTGCATTTTAAGTTGAAAAGTATCTCCTTCATTACGCTCATACAATGCCAAAAATTTTAACCATCTCTTTGATGCTCAAGATTTCCAAATCTACAATGTCAACTCGGATTATTTTCCTCAGACCCAACTTCCAAATATAAGCTGGACAGAAGTCTTGGTGTAGTGCTACAGTATAAGCACTCATCTATAAAGTCTGTTTAAGCCACAAGGTCAACAGTTCAAACTCAACACCAGGGTCACTATGAGTCTCAATCAACTTGATGACACTTTCACATTATAATTTATTAACAAATATCTAATATCAGGTTCATCACTTTCTTTCTCTAGCCGTTTCTCAGAATGCCATTTCTTTAATGATACAATCATTCTCATCTAGTCATCTAGACTTAAAATCTTAAGAGCTACCCTTAAATTATGTCTCTATATTCATGCATCAAATCTTGTAAATTGGCTTCTTAAGGTCTCTTGACAAATAAAGTAAGCCAACAATCAAAGACACTAACAATTATATGGGGAATATAGGAAATAAGAAGGGAAACAAGGATAAAAAGTAATCTGACATGAAGGAAGTAAATAAAAGCAGAGGCAATCATAGAATCAGGCATTAGTATACTGGTCATCGGAAAAACAGCATAATCTTATCACAATGATTAAGTGACTTTTAAGATTCTTTTCATTCAAAGAAGATTTACCCAACCAATATTCAAAGAAAATGGGTTAAAACAACGGTTTGTGTTGGTTTTAAAACAAGAGCATTAAATGAAATCTGACATATCAAGACAATCTGGTCACATGTATAGCTGGTGGTGGTGACGTGCCATGGAGCTGGTTCTGACTTACAGTGACCCTGTATAGGGTTTCCAAGGATGTAAATTTTTATGGGAGCAGAAAGTCTCATCTTGCTCCTATAAAGTGACTGGTAGATACAAACTGCAAACCTTGAGGTTAGCAGCCCAACTCATAACCACTACACTATTAGAGCTCCTTACATTTGGGAATGATAATTCCCCAAATACTTGAATGATACCCTAATTCCGTGCAAACTTACAACTGATTTGTCCAGCCCTGGAAATACATAACTAGCATCCCATGCTAAGCGGGTACAGTATGCCCTGTCAGTTCTTAGGGTCAGCTTAAAATAGTTACATAGTTTAGGGCCAAGGGGGACTAGATGAACACTGTTAAGCTGTCACTCATCAGTCTAGCCCATAGACGGCTATTTTTAACCTGCACACTTCAACAGCACACAGAGCAACTAAGAACTACTACCTTTCTACATTTAAGGCAGATTTTCTCTAAAAACTCACAATCATTTTGAGACCTTTCTGCTTCATTTAAATGTTTACTGCTATATATTTTCTTCTGAGGACTGCCTTCAATATACATACATTTTGGTATTTTGTGTTTTCTTTTTCATTTATCTCAAGGTATTTAAAAACTTTCACTCTTGATTTTTTCCTTGACCCGTTATTTTAAAAGGTGTTTAAAACTTAACTTCCATGAATTTGTGTTTCTGAGGTTTTCTTCTGCTGTTAATTTCTAATACAAGGATTAAGTCAACAAGTTTCTTCCAAACAAAACATGTTTAAATAAGTCTCTGCAATCAGTAGATGGCTGCAGACAAGTTCTAGCAGTAATACACTTGTCTTACTATCAGAAGTGCTGTGGAGCTGGTTTCAACACATGGTGTAAAGGGTATCTGAAGAGTGGCTGGTGGGTTTGAAGCGGCCTTGCAGTTACCAGTCCAATGCTTATCCTACAGTGTCACACCAAGACTCCTTAGCATCTCTGTTGTTATGTGCCATAGAGTTAATTCCGACTCATAGTGACCCTACACAGGGTTTCCGTGGCTGCAAATCTTTACAGGAGCAGAAAGCCTCATCTTTCTCCTGTGGAATAGCTGGTAGTTTCCAACTGCTGACCAGGAGATTAGCAGCCCAATTCGTAACCACTGCACTACCAGAGCTCCTGTTAGCATCTTTAGGGTGCCTTAAAAAAAAAACAAGCTTTTGTACCAAGAGAAAAAATGATTTTGTACTCAGGGCTAATATCAAATTTTAAACAAAATTCTCAAGTGGACATCTTCCCAAACCTTTAAAGGTTTGCAACAAGTTAATAGTATGTTGTCCCACATGAACATTTAGACGAATCAAGCATTTTAAGTACAGCTGAGAAGATCTCAAAGACAAATTCAAAGCTCTCAAAAAGCTCAGCTCCAAAGGTTATAGAGACTATTTTTTGAGATTCCCAAGAAGTTACCTTGATAAATTTTTCTCAAAGGACACTAGACAATCACAGGGGCTTATCATGAAGAAATTTTAATAGAAATCTGTGAGAAAACCATTAGAAAAGTTGTGTCTAGGAAATTTTTTCTCCATGGCAATGCATCTGCTCATTCTTAGAGGATAGCTAGAGTTGTCCTACAAGAATTCCACTGGGAAACCTTACCTCATGTACCCTACAACTCTGATCTTGTTCCTTCGGACTTTACTCCCTAAACTCAAAAGACATTTAAAAGGAACATGATGTCAAAACGGCATTTTGTCATGGTATAAATCAAAGAACACAGAATTCTTCAGGGAAGGGTTAGAAAGATGGAAACAGCACCTTCAGAATACATGGAAGATATGGAGAAACAAGAAATTCACATTTTGATGTTTATAGTAAAGGTTTCTGTAATTTTGCAATAATATTTTAGACAACCTCAATATTATTCCTTGTGGTAAGAGAAGATACATTGTAAAATTTTAATCTTAAAATCTGTTGAGACTTTTTTGTGGTCTAGCATATATGGTCCAGTCTGAGAAATGATGTACACAGAAGAACAATGTGCATTGCTCTGATGATGGGTGGAGTGTTCTGTGTCTACTAGGTCTAGTTGGCGTTGGATACCTGGCTGCTAACTGAAGGGCAGCAAGTTTTAACTCACCAGAAAGATGTGGCAGTCTGCTTCCATTATGATTTACAGCCTTGGGAATCCTATGGGACAATTCTACTTTGTACTATACAGTTGCTTTGATTTGGAATCTAATTGATAGCTATGGGTTTTCTATGACTTTACTGATCTTCCTTTTACGATGTTCTGATCAGAATTGAATGTCGTATCTTTAAGTCTCTGATTATTATATTGTGCAGTTTCCTATTACTACTCCATTTAACACAGTATTTGTTTCATATATCTTGGAGCACTGATGTTTGTTGTTGTTAATAGGTTCTGACCCATAGCAACCCTGTAAAGGATTTCCGAGGAGCGACTGGTGAGCTTGAACCACCGACCTTGCAATTCAAACAGCTTTGCAGTCTGATGAATTAACCCACAGCACCACACCAGGATGTTAGGTATATACACATATGTCTTCTTCATGAGTTGGCTCTTATTACGTAATGTCCTTCTTTAACTCTTCTAACAGATTCTGATTTAAAGTCTATTTTACCTGCTATCAGTGTGTCTACCCCTGTTCATTCACTTCTGGTTACTAGTTGTGTAGACTACTCTTCTATACTTTCAGTCTGTTTGTGCTCTTATGTCTAAGATGTGTCTCTTGTAGGCAGTCCAAATATGAATCATGCTTTTGTTTGTTCTTAAATCCATTTTCACTGTCTTTTGAATGGGGAGTTTAGATCATTTACATTTAAAGTAATTACTGAAAACAAAGTACCTACTCTATTAATTTTGAGGATTGTTTTTTGTCTTTTATTGTCTTTGTCCCATTATTCCCTTATTTTTTTATCTGATTTTTTTCACATGAGTCTTGTCTATTTCTTCCTCCTTTCCTTCTGTATATTTTTCCAAAGTATTTTTTAGTGGTTACCACAAATATTACATTGATCAATTTACAACTGCAGCAATTTGTTTCAGGTTCCTATCATCATTTAACATGCAAACAAGTAACATGTAAATTAACATTCTAAAATTCTGTTTTGCTGCCTTCCCCTTTCTGTTGCTGAGTCACCAATTTAATCATTATACAAACTACAGCTGATAAACTCAATGTGTACTTACTTCTGACACATTTGTTGTAGTAGAAATCATGCTAACCATTACCATCCTACATGCTCTGCCATGCAACCCAGACATATTTTCAGCTGTGGAGAATTCAGCGCTAGCTCTTTTCACTCTCTCAGAAATAAGGTGACATTAGTATGAGTACATATTTGGAGGCAGAGGTGGATTCATTTTTTATTATTGACTTTTTGAACACAAATATATTAGCAAGTTTGGGGAAAAGAAAAGATTAAAACACTGTAAAATTATACTCAAACAGAATATGTAATTACTTTAAACACTCTCTTGATCCACTCTTCAAAATAGTTATAAGAATTCAAGTTGTTGCATTTTGTTCTTTTAAATTTATCACAATAAATCACCAAAAGATCATAAATTTGCAATATCTCTAATTACCATTTTTAAAACTAGTGATTAATTTCACTAATTACACACGGCTAAAATTTCTCAAAATTATTTTTATAAATACATTTAACCACAATATATAGCAATGAAAAGAAATTAATGATATTTAATTTTAAATTACATTTCTAATTTGTTGTCCACTGGAAAAATTTATTCAGCTTGGGATAACAATGATCTATTCATTACAAAAGATTATACTCTTGTCTGTTTACCCTTGATGATTCTGAAAAGGAAAGGAAACATGTGTTTTTTTATTTCTAAATCTAGTAAATACTATAAATTTAGTGAATGGCTTAACACAAGACAAAATAAAAACTACATTTTAGTAGGGCTTCTCAGGAAACTGAGAAAATTGATTAATTTGTTCCAAAGGATGCTATGATTTGTGTCACATAAAAAAAAATTTCTTGTTAATAAACAAAATATTGTGAATGGTTTTTAAGTCCTAAAATTATTATAAAACAATTTTCAGCCAGTTTTACAGTACCTAGAATATAGCTGTCCAGGTAAATATCTTTTAAGTTTTTAGTATGAAAAGGAACTATAACACTAAAACACAGGAAAAACTTAATTGTTTAATTTAACTTTTATTATCAGTTATAAAACACAAAGACAATACAAAACAAATACACACCATTAAGTAAAATCAGAAGATTCCATAATAATACAAAATATGGAAATTTTCATTCAGCTAGGGGAATAAAGTAATCATCTTTTATTTTACAAAAAAGGCAAAGCAATCCAAAATATGAAATTCAAAGCTACTGTATGTTACTATAGCTGAAACAATTACTCCTTAAAATAATAGCAAGTTTTGGAAAACACCCATATACTTACAGAAAATGGAATCAAATAATACCAAAAAAATGTTTTCAAGAGACTTGCTTCTTTACTCACCAAATATTTAAGCACAGACTTTATGCAAGGCATAGTCTATACATCCTGGAGGAAATGAAGATAATCAGTGCAGTATATTGAAAATTGGAGTGCAGTGACTATGTATGATAAGAAGTGGACTATGAACCACAAAGTCAGTGATTTGAGCCCACCAGCCGCTTTGTGGGAAAAAGGAATGAGGCTTTCTGCTCAAAGATTTACATCTCCAGCAACCCTACACCAACTGACTTGAAAGAACTTAATAGCAACAACATATTAAAAGTATACAGTGGACCATTAATTACTTAATTACTGCTCATTTATGGTCTATTATAAAAGCTTAAAGTTGTGGTAATCAGTATCGCAACCTCAAGGACACCAAATTGGCAAGAACAGGATCGATAAGAAATCCGGTAAGGAACAGAAGACATAAAATAAAAATTTAAAATTCCAAGACTTCCCAAATGAACCAGATTAAAACACATGCTCTTTAATCACTTGTATTGCTAGGAACACAGCTCTTTGATTTAACCTAAATTTCTACTGCCAATTCAATTACAGCTGAGGAAACGGAGAACTATCACCAGCATCTGGATGGTGGACAATTTCTAAGCCACCTCTCAGGCTTCATTTCTTCCTCTTTTCTAAAATAAGGAGAAAACTTGACCCAATTATTTTTTTAAGGGCCTAGCAATATAAAACAAAGCAGAAAGATATTTGACTATGTTATTGTTGTTGTTATGTGCCGTGGAGTCAGTTCCGACTCATAGCGACCCTGTACAGGGTTTCCGAGGCTGTAAATCTTTACGGGAGCAGAAAGCCTCTTCTTTCTCCTGCCGAACAGCTGGTAGTTTCGAACTGCTGACCTTGAGGTTGGCAGCCCGACTCGTAACCACTACACTACCAGAGCTCCTTAAAGCTTGTATATTTACCGCTTATGATGCCTCCCCCTACTAAAAAAGATAAAAAAATAACCTAAAACAAAAAACCCCACTAACATCCCTAAATAATTTTTGGCTAACTATAATCCATTGTGTGTGAGATAAAGATGAGGCTTCCTACTCCCGTAAAAATTTAAAGCCTTGAAAACGCTATACATGGTTACTATGACTCAGAACTGATTCTAACAGCACTTATCAACAACAAATAATCCATTGAGCTCTCTAGTCAACAATTCATCTCCATGTTATTGCTGTTCACAGTATTTTTATTTTTATTTGATTTCCTCAAATTTATCATCGAAGTACAAATACTAGAAAATGTGTAAAAATACCCAGCTTAAAGGCTGCTACAAGTTTGTAAGTTTGTAAACTCTATCTCCAAAACTAAATTAAAACAAAACAAATTAGAAAACAGAACTAAGATCCCAAATGGGTGGAATTTGGACACATAATATCTGGGTTCAACTATGTAAAACGAAATAAAGACGCTGGATGCGACTAAGTCACCTGCTAACAGAATGCTTGGAGGTTTGAGTCCACCGAGAGGTATCTTAGAAGGAAGGTCTAGTGATCTACTTCTGAAAGATCAGCCATCGAAAATCCTATGAAGCTTACTCTAAAACACTAGGGGGCTGCAGTGACATTCAATTTTTAATTTAGTACTGCTATATGGAAACAAATCACTGAGAACAATTGCTAACAACTAAACTACTAAACTACTGCCACTTGGAATGCGAGTAAATGAAATCATCGTCCAGACCTTTCTTGAAAAAAGGAAGAAACAAGAAAAACTTGCTTAGTTTCTTCCCAAAAAAAGGTTATGACATCAGAATGTCTATTCTAAGCATCAAGGAGTTAAACCTGGGCTACTGTGACTCTGACAACAACAAAAGATATGATCTGGCTTCATGTCCACTCTGGGCCTTAGTTTTTTCATTTATACAGAAAAAGAGCTGAACCAAAGATGATCTTTAAAGATAGTTTAGAGCCCAGAATTTGTCATCCAATAAGGTTAAGAACAAATTTCTAAAGGTATATGTGAGTGCATACATAAGAGTTCTGGTGTGGCACTGTAGGATAAGCACTCTACTACAAGGTCAGCAGTTCAAACTCACCAGCAGTTCCTTGGAAACCATATACAGGGTTTGCTATGAGTTGGAATCAACTCAACGGCACTTCACAACATACACATATATACATATACAAACATCAATCTCAATACCATTCTGAATCTCTATTCAAGTTACTTCTAAAGAAAGCTTTTTTTTTTAGGTTGAACACTTTTATTGTGTTCATTGGTTTCTTCATGTGAAGTACCTATTCAGCTATTCAGGTCTTTTTTTTTTTTAAGATTTTTATTGTGGACTGAATAAAAGTTTATAGAGCAGATGATCAGTTTTAGATTCAACAAATAATATACCTTGTTTCATATACAATGATTATAATCCCCTTCATGTACCATCAGTTAACAATGTTTCTCTCTATTCACTTCAGTTTTTTGTGTGTGGTTTTTTTAAACACTCAGGCATATATAATAATTTATACCACCAAAGGGCACATTCTGCAAGTCTTCCTCCTGGCTGTCATCTCTTCCCATGAATCTAGAATCCTCAGCTGCTCTCTCTCTCCATGTCCCCATTTCTGCCTCTATCTCTGGTGTCGCTGCTTAAGGAAAGCTTTTTAAACCTAACATTTAATACTATTTCTTAGTGGTAAGATTATTTGGCAAAATAGCAACTGAACTGTATACTTAAAACAGGATATTTTTATTACATATATTGTCAAAAATTTTTTTAAATTAGTAGCCAAATTAAGCTAAGTAATTGAGACGTGTCATTCCTGTTATCTACTGAGCACTATTTATACCAGCACTGTACAATATACTGTAGATATAAAAATGATCATGAAATAAGAAAATAAAACTACAAACACACAAAAATTAATTTAGAAGAATAAGGGTAAATTTATAATATTATCTTACATCTATTTAGTCCTTTGGCATTTATAAAATATTTTCATATATGCTATCCCACCTGAACATCAATAAAACTTACAAGGTTATTATCCTTGTATTAAAGGTGATTAAGATTGAGAACATCCCTGTATCACTGATAATAAATGGTACACCTAGAAATTGAAGCCAGGTCTAGGTTTTTAGTCCACTACATTGATTATCCTATGTCACCTTCATTTTAGGATAAATTTATAGAAGTATTACATAGAGCTATTCATAATCACTCTTTGGCTATAAAACTTGTATATTTACCTTTTATGCCTTTCCCTACCAAAAAAGAAAAAAGTTAACTTAAAAAAAAAATTCACTAACATCCCTAAGTAATTTTTAAAAAACAGGATCCATACTTCTTTTTATACTGTCAATATTATTATAATGAAAAACAAGTAGAATTCTTAAAAAGCAGTGAACACTCTGCTTACTAAGATTGCTACTAGATGCTATTTGTAGGACAATATTCTTTTATTTTTTACATTTCTGTATAATAGCAGCGCCCTGGTGGTGTAGTGAGGTATATGTTGGGCTGCTAACTTCAAAGCCGGCAGTTCAAATCCACCAGCCACACGATAGGAAAATGATGAGACTTTGTCCCCTTAAAGATTTACAACCTTGGAAACCCTCTAAGGAATTGCTATGAGTTGGAACTGACTTGGCAGCACACAACCACTACCACATCTCACATAAACTTTCTATAACCTAATTCCCCAAACAGGTCAGCATTTCTTAGTTTAAAAAAAAACACAAATCAAGTAAAACCTCACTGCCATCAAGTTCACCCTAACTCATAGTAATCCCATATTTCTGAGTACCCATTAAAAATGTTTGTATTAATTGAGATAAGCCTAAAAAATGAAATCCAAGCACACATATGAAACACTTCTTCCACTGTAGGTTAATGCACTGGACTGCAAAGACGGTGGTTCAAGCTCACCAGTCACTTCTCAAAAACCCTACACACAGTCACTATGGGTCGGAAGCAACTCGACAGCACTTAACAACAACAAATACTATTTAACCAAAGGAACCATTCTGTAGTGTATGTGACTTTAGTAAAAAGTCGTATTTAAAGCACTTTCTTCTCATGGTAGCAGCCAAATCAGATTTTAAATTCCATTTGTGTCAGGAGTTGTAAGGCTAAAAATGATCTCCCTAACTCTGACAACTTTAAAATTCAGAAACTCCAGCAACTGAAGATACCACCACTACTCTTCTATGACACCTCTCAGAAATGCAAAGCAGTTGGCATATTCCCCACCTTCCAGAATAAAAAAGAGCTTGAAATATTCTCCTTGAAATACGGAGATACACCAAACTCTTCTATTTCTAGATTTTACACTATCAGACCTAGGGAAGGCTGACTAGAAGTCCAAGTCATAACGTGCTAAGATGAGAAAATGATTAGTTAGGTTGGGATCGTTACTGAAAAGTTGGAGACAAAAAGGCAAGGATGATGGTAAAATCTCTGGCCTGGATATCAGGAATTAACTTCTAGAAAGGATCGAATTCGTATCAGAAAGCTCTCTGCAAAGTTACAGTGGCAATAGTTGCTACCATGGGGCTACGTTTCTTGTAAAATACAGACGCTCAGACCCAAGTAGTCAAACTGCTTTCATTCAGATGGCAGCTGGTCCCTAACCAAGCATCAATATTTGTATCCTCTGGCAAAGGCAGTTGGACTGGTCAGACGAGACCACAGATGGCAATCTGAATACCCAGAGGTGTAGGGCTCTTTGCTGTTACTGAAGGCTGGCCATGCAGTTAAGTTACAAGAACATTACTGAATCATTTTCTAAATAAATTCTTCATGATTCAAAACTAGAGAACTGAATTTCTTTAATAGAGAAAAACATTGGAATCCTTATTGTTTGGCTTCCAGAATTTGCAAAAACAAAGACAAAAGCTTGCATTCTGATAAATACTGACATACCTGGTTCATAGTTTTTTACTCTAAAAGTAACAGATTTGAGTTAAAACTAGTAATACTGTTAAAAGGTATTTCCCCTAAGTTTACTTTGGCATACTGAAATAAAATTCAGCTTATTTTGGCTTCCACAGAATTTTACCACTGTAATGTAAAAATACAATAGACTTCACTTCAAATACCTCATTTTCGAAACCAAAACAATAAAAACCAAAGCTTCCATTCCGAAAGGTCACACAGCTGTTAAACGGCAGAGACAACCTGCTAACCAGCATAGAGTTCTTTTCTTAAATTTATCTCTGAGACCTCTGTGCTTATCATAAAACTGCTTATGGGATGAAACATGCTAACTTTCCACTTTAAAAATGATACATACGTATCACTACCATTAAGAAAGCTGCCAAACAATCCTTTTCAAAGCACTGAAAGTTATCTATTTAGGCTTCAACAATCAGAATTTCTTTGTGACTTGAGGTAAGGGATGAGGATCTAAGGAATTTTTAGAAGTACCCTCAGTTGCAAGGTAGCAGGGAAGATGATAAACAGGTCCACATATACAAAGTATGATCCCCTGAAGTTGTTGTTACACACACATGCACATAAAATGAACTCAAACACACCCCTTGGGAAAATAGACTATCTACAATTATTCCATCATTATACACTATGAATATATTCTGGTATAGCACTATCAATCTCACATAAAATATAAATTTTTAGTAGTTTGTTACTTCTTAACACCTTTCAATGAAACTGATTTCCTTTTGCACCATGGCTGCATGACGAGTAGAAAGAATTTTGAAGCCAGATGAAGCTTGTTTCTTTTGTATTTACTTTGTAACACTGGGTAAATTATTTAACTTTTCCTAGCTTCAATTATGTCATCTACTAGAGCAATAATCTAATATTGAGATAATATACATGTTTGTTTTGTTTCCTCAGCACCTAGTATCATGTCTGATATACAGTGGCATATATTCAAGTACATCTTGTTTATTATTTACCCACAAGAAAACAGTAAATCACACCAACATCCCTATCAATTGAACTAATACTACAAAAAATGACATACAAGATTATCTGAAGAACACAAGCTCTAATATACAGCTCTAATGATCTTTGGACATCTTAAAAGTCACTTCTTTACGTAGTTACCTTCAGGAAATAAGCACAGATTATCTACTGGGATGTCACATCCTGATCCAGAAGTCATGAAATACAATCCTCAGGCAATACACACTCCTTTGATTTTACAAATACTGATGAAAGTGAAATATAAAACTCGTATCATATGGCTCACATTCTTGGTGTCTGTTTTTAAAAGTCACTCAAAATTATGCCTGTGGTCATATTATTTGGGCAATATAATGCTCTCATTAACCTCAAATTCCTGATCTACACATGGTACTACAAAGTAATAAAACTTTCCTTATTCTAATTCCCTCTGTGGGCTATGTGCCCCATGCCCTGAAAGGAACACAAGGAATAAAATGCTCACCTACAGATACAGAAATCTGTGCCTTCTGGAATAGATTATGGTAATTATAATAATTCAGTACTTGAAAAACCACTACTTAGCTGCCATGGCATATGATGGGCCTCTTCAGCTAGGCCAGCCTTATACGTGTGTTCACTTACTAGCTCCCTCACCTACTGGCTGTGTGACCTAGCTTCTGTCAGCCTTGACTTTGCACTGCATAAATGAGGTTTTCCATCATTACCTTCTTTCATAGGACTGTGAAAAATAAACCCCTGAATTTATAAAGTGCTTATTATTAGCAAAGTTTTTAACACATTGGAGGCAAACTGAATTAATTCTATAAATTATCAAAGGAAACAAACACTATAGTACATGGGGCATATACAGTGAGTGACTATAGGGGGAGAGGTGCCCTGGTGTGGTGCTGTAGGATAAGCACTGGGACTGAAAACCACAGGTCTGCAGTTCAAACCCACCAGCTCCCCTAGGAAATCCTATATAGGGTTGCTATGAGTCAGAACCAACTCGACAATACTTAACCACCATAACCAAAATGGAAAAAAGACTAAAGTTATCAAAGACTTCATTTTGCTTGTATCCACAGTCAATACACATGAAAGCAATAGCCAAGAAATCAAGCTACAAATTGCATTAAACAAATCTGCTATGAAAGACCTCTTTTTAAAGATGTCACTTTGAGAACTAAGGTGCACCTGACTCAAGCTGTAGTATTTTCAATTGCCTCATATACATGTGAAAATAGGACAGTGAATAAGGAAGACTGGAGAAGAATAGATACATTTGGGTTATGGTGTTGGCAAAGAATACTGAAATGCTGCATGGACTGCCAGAAGAACAAACAAATCTGTCTTGAAAGAAAAATAGTCAGAATGCTCTTTAGAAGTGAGGATAGTGAGGCTTCATCTCTCACACGTCAGGCAGGTTTATCAGGAGTAACCAATCCCTGGAGAAAGGCATCATGTTTGCTAAAGCGATGAGTCAGTGGAAAAGAGGAAGACTTCCAATATACAGCAACAATGACCCCAAACAACAACAACAACAACAAACTGTGAGGATGGTGCAGGACTGCGCAGTGTTTCATTCTGTTGTGAACAGGATCACTATGAGTCTGAGCTGACTCAATGGCACCTAACAACATAGGGGGCAAGGTTAAAGTGTTTGAATTCTGTCTGCATCATTTAATGTATACCTCACTCAAGTTAACCTCTCTGGGCCTCAGTTTTTACACCTAAAAACAGGGATAACAATACTTACCTTAAAGGGTATTTGCAGATTAAATGAGTTAATACATCAAGTGTTGCATATAGTATCAGACATATTATAAACACGTAATAGATTAGAGAGAGAGAAAAAAAAAAATTCCATATGCATACCCTGTTTTCCTCATGAAAGGAGACTGTTTATGGTTTGTTTCCCCATTAGAATTTAGGGAAGAGGGAGTTGAGTACTATGTTATTCAGCCTGTAAGGAGACCTGAAATATAGGTGCTTAATATTTATTTGCTGTCTGACATTAGGAAGCTCACAAAATGGATGAAAGTGTATCAAGTGGTTACTAAAACCAGGACTGGGGAGGGTTTTGCTCTGTAGTGCAAAGGGTTACTATGAGTCAGAACGGCCTCACCAGCACCTAACTATTACATGTAATACAGGTACTGATATTCTACCTACAGCAAAACATGAGAGAAGGCCTAGAAATAAAAATGCATTCTATTTTAATTTTACAAAATGATATTAATGTTAATGTCTCAAATTAGTTTGTATGGACATTTAAACATTTGAGGAAACTTGTAGGATTTATAAACCACTTTAAGCATAGTCCTTCTCCTATACTATGAATCTAGCTAGCATAATCCAATTGATTAATTTATTTTCCTCTTCTGTCTCAATTCCTTGTTCTGAACACCCTTAACAATACCCAAAGATTTTCCACCCCCTCCCACACCCCCACACCAGGCACAGGTACCCACTTACCACAGCACAGATCACTATCTGGTTCCTATACTTCTGTGCAAAAGCAGCTCCGTTTCTGTGAACAAAAAGCTATGGTGATTTGACTCATTATTACAGAGCTGTACTAAACCCTCTCTGATCTGTTCTCTGTGAGGTACCAATAGAACTTCAAAGGACAGCAACGATCCGGAAGCTTTAAATACCTTCCAGTTCTCCTCAAATTTCCCTTCACTAAGTTTCTCACCTGCAACTAGCCACCAAAACAAAAAATTCCTTTTGTTTCACTTCATTACACACTGTTCCTTTGTTGATCATAAGCACATGTCTTTTGAAGTATACATTTTGAACTCATTCCAAGCATTTATTCATCCCATTCTCCTATGAAGTCAAAGTTCTTCCTCTAAGTCCTTTCTCACAGTCCTGAGTGAGGTGTAAGAAGGAAAAATTAAGATACAGCCTAACCCCTGCCTACATGAGGCTTACCATTCAACTTTAGAGTATAATAATATTCCTTAATCTATGCCTGAATTGTGCAAAATTTAAAGAAAATTCTTTAATTACATTTCCAAACTACATGTGATATCCAATATAACTTGAAATAGTCCTCCTCTTTCTCCTGACCTGGTAAACTCTTAAACTCTTTAAGACCCAGATCAGCTATAACACTCTTCCCAGAATTCTTCAAGTGGAACAAGCCTCCTCTTTCTGCTGATCTGTAACACTCACTCATAGTTTTCATTAGCTGGCACTCATTAAACTGTATTTCAATAAACTATTATTGTAGTTAAGTGCTGTAGAATCGATTCCCACCCATAGCGACCCTGTATAGGGTTTCTGAGGGGCAGCTGGTGAGCTTGAACTGCTAACCTTGCAGTTCGAATGGCTTTGCAGTCTGGCGCATTAACCCACAGTGCCACACCAAGATAACTACATACACACCATATCCCATTCAGTGGGAAAAAATGCTGCAAATTAAACTACAACATGACATTAATTTTAAAGTCAACTCAAATTTCAGAGGTTAAAATGCTTAAAAAAAAAAAAAAAAAAATTAAATAGGTATGTCTTAGAATAAAGAAATACAGCATGTCTTCCATAATAGATAACAAATGAATATCGTACGGGTGCCATACAAATCTCCCTTTATCTTTAGTTTCTCAATGCCTATCATTGTGCTTGACAGAGAGTAGGGGAAAATAAAAGCAAACCTAGTATCTTTACCTAATCCACTATTATTTCTTTCATTTCACCATTTTATGTGCTAAAGAGAAGTGTGACAACTTGTTTTTAATATTAAGCAATCATTTACTTCACTGTCACAGCATTTTTAGGGGCCACTGTGAATTCACAGCTAAATTATAACATCCTTTTCATCAGCATCTTTCTTGATTCCTAACTTTCCCACACTTAGATACATAGATAAACATACTAACAATATCACTCACATTGCTATACTTTCCATTTAATCTCTTTTAACCACTATGTTCAAATCTTTCAAACTTACTTTTATTATTTTGGTAGAATCCTTTCCAAAGTGTCAGGAAACAGCCCAATAAACACAGAATTTCCCTGAAGTACCTCTGTGGGCTCTATGGCATGCAGAGCGGAGCAGAGAGGGTACCACTAGAGTATAGGGTCTAAGCTTCCATGGAAGGGGCTTGATGCTTTTCCACTCTCCAGTTCCCGTTAAACTCATTTCCAGTTCAGAAGTTTAAGACATTCTCTCTCTTCACCTCATCCTCACAGACCCAAATATCCACTTTCAAAACCAATCTTCAACACCTATTTCATCCTGTCTTCACCTCAGAAAGCATTCCTCGTTTATTCCACTCCACCAATGTTGTCTGTGAGCTTTCACACTTGTTTTCTATACCTCAAAACTCAATACTTAACTATGAACTCTCATATGTAGGTGTCATGTTGTTGGTGTATGCAAGCCTAATCTCTAACATGAAACCAAAACACCACACCATTGCCTTTAGGTCAATTCAGACTCAAAGTAACTCCAAATATGCAGAGTAGAACTGCCCCAGAGGGTTTCCAAAGCAGTAAAATGTTCGTGGAAGTAGACTACCACAAGGTTCTTATGTCAAGAGGCTACCGACCTTTTGGTTGAAAGCCAAATGCTTTAACCACTATGTCACCAGGTCTCCTAACCTGCTCTTTTAAGACAGGTTAGTACTTTTGAGTCTCCGAGTTATAAATGGTTAAGCACTAGAATATTAGCCAAATAGTTGGTGGTTTGAACCCACTCAACTATATCTCAGACAGGCCTGGTGATCTGCTTTTCTGAAAGGCCACAACCTTGAAAACACTACTGAGCAGTTCAACTCTGTTCATGAGGAGTTACCATGAGGTGGGATCAACTAGACAGCAGCAAACACCAGTACTTTCAGACTGTACCATGGGGCTCAGCATTATGAGGAGCTCTGGTGGACCAATGAACCAGAAGGTCAAGAGTCCATGGGGGTTTATTCCTGTACAGATTATAGCCGATGAACTTGGACTTGGGTGACAGGGAAGGCAGTTTAAAAGAGAAGGAAGGAAAAAAGGGGGTGGGGGGAATTCCTTTTTTTTTTTTCTTTTTATGTACGGAAGGGAAAGAAAGTACATTTATTTTCTCATTAGGGCAAACCATTGGGAAATTTCACGCAAATAAAAATAAAGGGAAAGGAAATAAGGAGGGAAGGAAAAGAAAGAAGAGAAAAAGAGTTGGGGGCGGGGAAGGAATGAGATTATAGCCTATGAAACCCTATGGAGCAAGTTCTACTATGTTCTATTGACTCACGAGGAGTTAGAATCAATCCAACAGCATACAACTCTAAAATGTTACTTCTTTTCCACTTGAAGGTAACTCTCTCCCTCCATCTTCCAAACTTTCTGATACTCCTCTTATACTTTTCTATTTTTGCCTTTTAACTCATGCTGATGTTGTTGCTAAGTGCCATCGAGTCGGTTCTGACCCACAGTGACCCTGTATAATAGGGATTTCTGAGGAATGGCTGGTGAACTTGAACTGCCGCCCTTGCAGTTCAAACTGACCTTGTAGTCCAGAACATTAACCCACAGTACAACATCAAGACTCCACTCAAGTTAATATCCATACCTAATACAACCCATTCTCTTATTTTCCTACTTGATTCTTCTGATGGAAAATGACACTACATAGGGATTTTACCAGGTTGCCATCTTCCATGTATTTTTCTTTGCAATATTCAAAGCATCATTTTACATATTAACTCCTCTAATCTTTTGTAACTCTATGAAGTTAAAAGGGAAGGAGTTAATATTATTTTACAAAAGAAGTAAAGGAATAAAGCTACAATTATATTTGCTCAGATGACACCAAGAATCCGGAGCAGCACTCAAGCAAGAATACGAGCGTTCCAATTCTTTAGTCCTTTGCTCATCTGAAGGAGCCCTGGTGGCATTGTAGGATTAGCATTTCAAACCCACCAGCTGCTCCTCTGGAGAAAGATGAGACTGTCTACTCCCATGAGGACTTAGTCTTGAAAACTAAGGAGCAGTTCTTTGTGGTACAGGATAGCTGAGTCACAATCACCTTGATGGTAATGGTTGCTCAACGAAGCTTCTAAATAACTATGTTTGCAGTAACAATAAGCCTACTGCTACTTGAATCACATCTCTGGTTCAAATACAAATATTTTTTGACTCTTTAACTTAATCACTGCTATTGTTAAATGCTGTCAAGTCGATTCTGTCTCAAAGCAATCCTGTATGTTGTTGTTAAGTGCCATCGAGTCAGTTCCGACCCATAGCGACCCTGTGTAGGGTTTCCGAGGAGCAGCTGGTGAGCTTGAACTGCCGACCTTGTAGTTCAAACAGCTTTGCAATCTGGCACATTAACCCACAGCGCCACACCAGGACTCCTATAGGGTTGCCAGAAAGTGCTGGTCGGCTTGAACCACTGACCTTAAGATTAGCAACCCAGGGCTTTTACCCATACTAGAACTCTAACTGAATTACTATATTTAAGGAACAGAGAACCTTCATGTATCCGAATTACCATTTTCTGTTTAAAAGGATCTCAAATATTTTTGAAAACATACACTAAAATTATCTGTTTTTGAAAACAGATACTTTGAAGCAAAAGAAACAAAGCCTACAGACTTGCATACTTCACAGACTAATTAGTAAGTGTGAAGCAATGAAGTACCTCTTTGAATTTGTACCCAAAAACCAAACCTCTGCCACTGCAACCCTAACAGGACAGAGTACAACGGCTCCACAGGGCCTCTGAGGCTGTACATCCTTAAAAGAAGCTGACTGCCTCATCTTTCTCCTGCAGAATAGCTGGTGGCTTCAAACTGCTAACATTTTAGGCTCACAGCGTAGTGCTTATCCCACTGTGGCACGAAGGTCTCTTTTAGTATCTTAACTTTTCCAGTGGTCCTTTAATTCCTCTCAAGAGAAAGTAACTGCATACCTAGGATAAAAATCACAATATCAAAATACGATTTTATTTAGAAAGCTAACGAGATGAGATATTCTAACTACCAAAGCAGTCTTGGTTACTTAGAATAAAAATGCTGTAGAGTAATATTCACCAAGTAGAAGAGTAAATAACATCTAGGAGCATAATCTGAGTCCTGTTGTGGCACTGTGGGCTAATGCGTCAGACTGCAAAGTTGTTTGAACTGCAAGGTAGGTGGATCAAGCTCACCAGCTGATTCTTGGAAACCCTATATGGGTTGCTATGGGTTGGAATCTACTCGACGGCACTTAACAACAACAACAAGGAGCATAATCATCAAGTCTAACAAATAATGGAGAGCAAAATCGATTACTTTTTCAATTGAAGTATTATGTTTATTGCTTAGTAGAATTCACCTAATTATACTTAGTTACTAAGAAAAATAAGGAGCTCTGGTAGCGTAGTGGTTATAAGTCAGACTGCTAACCTAAAGGTCAGCAGTTCAAAACTACCAGTGGTTCCGGGGGAGGAAGATGAGGTTTTCTGCTCCCGTAAAGATTTACAGCCACAGACACCCTAAACCCACCACCACCAAGAAAAATGGTAACTGTATAAAGAACATCCAAGGTAAAATTGTGACCTGCAACACCCTCACAATAAACATCCTAAATACTTATCAGGTATATTTCCAATCAGTTAAGAGAACTCTAACCATGTGCTGGATGGAAGAAATACCTGAAAAAAGGACCATGTATTCAGATATTCAGCCACCACTCGTCTGTCAGTTTGTCGTACTGTGGTGGCTTGTGAGTTGCTGTGATTCTGAAGCTATGCCACCAGGATTTCAAATACCAGCAGGGTCACCCATAGTGGACAGGTTTCGTTTCAGCTGAGCTTCCAAATGAAGAGAGACAAGGAAGAAGGAGAAACAAACTACTTCCGAAAATCTAGTCACTGAAAACCTCAGGAATAGCAATGGAACACTGTTACCAACAGATTACTGAATAGAGAAACATGATGAAAGAGCACCAGAATTTTGTCAGATATAGTGTCCGACGATGAGCCCCTCAGGTTGGAAGGCACTCAAAATGCGACTGGGAAAAGAGCTGCCTCCTCAAAGTAGAGCTGACTTTGATAACAAACAGAGTAAAGCCCTCAGTACCTTCATTTGCTGATGGGGTACAACTCAAAATGAAGAGAAATAAAAACCCATTAATAATCGGAACATGGAATCTACAAAGTATGAATCTAGGAAAATTGGAAATGGTCAAAATTGAAATGGAACATATAAACATCAACATCCTAGGCATTAGTGAGCTGAAAGGGACTGGTATTGGCCATTGTGAATCTGATAGTCACATGGTTTACTATGCTGGGAATAACAAATTGAAGAGGAATAGCATCACATTCATCATGAAGAAGAACATATCCAGATCAGTCATGAGGTACAACGCTGTCTCTGATAGGGTAACATCCATACAACTACACGGAGGACCAGTTAATAGCACTTATTCAAATTTACACACCAACCACTAAAGCCAGTGATAATGAAATTGAAGAATTCTACCAACTTCTTCAGTCTGAAATTGAACAAAAATGCAATCAAGATGTATTGATAATTACTGGCAACTGGAATGCAAAGGTTGGAAACAAAGAGAAAGGCTCAGATACAGCGTTGGTAACAGAAACCATGCAGGAGAGCACATGACAAAATTTTGCAAGACCAAGGACTTCTCTGCAAATACCCTTTTTAAAAAACATAAAAGATAACTGTACACATGGACATCAACAGATAGATACACATAAATCAAACTGACTATATGTGGAAAGAGACGCTAGAAAAGCTCCATATCATCAGCCAAAAAAAGGCCAGGGAAAGACTGTGGAACACAACATCAACTGTTCATATGCAAATTCAGACTGAAGCTGAAGAAAAGGAAAACAAATCAATGAGGGCCAAAATATGACCTTAAATATATGCCACCTGAATTCAGAGTTAATGTGAAGAATAGATGTGATACATTAGACAGTAAAGAAGAGTTGTGGGATGACATCAAAAGCATGATACAGAAAGAGAAGTGAGAAGGAAAAGACCAAAACGGATGCCAGAAGAGACTAAAACTTGCTCACCAGCATAGAGATGCTAAAGCAAATGGAAGTGAGAAGGTACAAGAGCTGAACAGAAAATTTCAAAAGTCAGCTAGAACAGACAAAGTTACATATTATAATAAAATATGCAAAGACCTGGAAGTTAGAAAACCAAAAGGGAAGAACATGCTCAGCATTTCTCAAGCCGAGGGAACTGAAGAAAAAATTCAAACCTCAACTTGCAGTATCGAAAGATTCTACGGCAAAATACTGCATGAAGAAGAAAGCATCAAAAGTAGATGGAAGGAATATACAGAATCACTGTACCAAAAAGAAATAGCCGATATTCAACCATTTCAAAAGATAACATATGATATAGAACCTATTCAATGGCACTTAACAACTCAGGTATTGATAGAATCAGATGCCTTAGAAATATGCCTCATAACTAATCTAACCAACTTTCTACATAGTACAAGACATTCTTCTACATTCTACACTATCTCTGACTGATCACCAGCCAGCCTCTAATGCTCTAATGATAGGAACATGACTGACTACCTCATGAAACAAACTGTTCCATTATTGTGTACACATGTACACTTTCAACTGTTTTGCCAAACAGAACTAATTCATTTTCCAAAATACAGCCTTTCATGTATCTGTCACACTTTCTTTTAGTCTTTTAACAATAAAAATCCCTACTCTTCAATTAACCTGCTGCAAAAAATCTCTTTAAAGCATTCAAAAGCAAATACGTCACTTTGAAGGTTCAGGTGAGCCCGACCCAAGCCATGCTATTTGCAATCGCCTCATCTGCACACTAATGCTGGACAATAAACAAGTAACACTTAAGAACTTCGCATTGTGTTGACAAATTCATGGACTGTGAGAAGAACGCACAGTTCTGTGTTGGAAGAAGTACAGTCAAAATGCTCCTTAGAAGTAAGGATGGCAAGAGTTCATCTTATGTATTTTGGGCATGTCAACAGGAGGGACCAGTCCCAGGAGAAAGACGTCATGTCTGGTAAGGGAGGATAGCAAAAAAGAGGAAGCCCTAAAACAAGATGGATTGAAAATGTAACTATAACCGGTTCAAATACAGGAAGAGCAGTGAGGATGGCACAGGACCAAGCAGTGTTTACATAGAGTCGTACACAGGGTCGATGTGTTGTACATAGTAATCGCTGAGTACGAACCAACTGGTTAGCACCTAACAACACTCTTCAATTATTGCTTGCATGAAAAGGTTTTCCACTCTCTTCACCCTAGAAACCCTTTGTGGCATGCTTGTCAGTTCCTCAATGTCCCATTTTAAATGTGCCATCCGCAAATATTCTAATTATGATCTGCTAGGTCATATTAAGGCAAAACAATTTCAGATCACTTTTACATGTCCTGCTGACAAGCCCCATTTCCCTTCTTTTTTTTAATGTGTACAAGGAGCCTTGGTGGTAGAGTGAATTAAGTGTTGAGGGTGCTAAACACAGGGATGGCACTTCAAACCCACCAGACACCCCAGAGGAGTAAGATTAGACTGTTTGCTCCTTAAAAATTTTAGTTTTGGAAACCCTAAGTAGAGTTCTACTCATTCTTCTAGATAAGGTCACTATAAATCAAAACAGACTCTGTATCAATGGGTTTGGATTGGTGGATTATATGTATACAGGCTCTGAACAGCCCCCCCAACCCGCCCTAATTAAACATAAGATTTTACCTGTTGTAATTATCTTGCTAATTTTTGCCCAGTATTCTAACCTATTAAAAGCCCAGGTGATATAGTGGTTAAACACTAGGATGCTAACCAAACGGTCAGTGATTCAAACCCACCAGTCATCCTATAGGAAAACGATGTGGCAGTCTGCTTCTATAACGATTTACAGCCTTGGAAAACCTATGAGACAGTTCTATGATGTCCTACAGGTCGTCATGAGTACACAACATTCCATACTACTAGTATCACCCTGAATTTCAATTCTACTACCTGGGGTGGCGCTGTGGGTTCATGCACCAGACTGCAAAGCCATTTGAACCGCATGGTCAGCAGTTCAAGCTCACCAGGGTCTCTGTGGATCAGAACCAACTCAATGGTACTTAACATCATATATTTATTATATTGGACTCATGGTGTGATGCTGTAGGATCAGCACTGAACTGTAAACCACAAAGTCAGCAGTTCAAAACCAACTGCTCCTCGGAAACCCTATATGGGGTCACTATGAGTCAGAACCAGTTGACAGCACTTAACAAAAACACCACCACCACCTATGGTTTAGCAATGTCTCATTATCTTTAAGTTCTATAAATAGATGCTTTACCCAACTATTTGAAAAACAGTTAATCAGGCCCAGATCAAAGATAGAACCCTATCATAATACCAGATACCTCTACTGAGACTAAACTATGAAACAGCATTTTACATACAATTGTTCAATCAGCTATGACCCTTTAAAGGTATCATGACCATTTACACTGAAATCTGAAACACTGCACTGATGTCCTTTGTTATATTGTTGTTGTTAAGTGCCATTGAGCGACCCTGTATAGGTTTTCCAAGGAGCAGCTGGTGAGCTTGAACCACTGACCTCATGGTTCAAACTTACCTTCCAGTCCAGTGCTTTATCTTATAGCGCCATACCAGGACTCTTTTCTTTGTATAGTTTACCTGGAAACCCTAAAAAGATACAAACCTAGTTTCTTAGTGAATTCACATTTGCTCCCAAAGATCCCTGAATTCTTGCGTAAATGCTCAGGGATCAACCACTCAGTAATCCATTCAAGAACTTTGTTAAGGGTAGTTATCTACTAGCTCATTGGTCTGTGCATCTGGAAAAACGAACGTGCTTATTTATACTCAATGTTCTGGTACTTTTTTTCATGCTTCATGATCTCTGAGTTACTGATATTGGCTTAAAACAAAATCTGGAAATTCCTTCTGACCATATATGATAGTAATTATCTAGATCATCTTGACTTTCAAAAGTAACTAAATGTTCTCCAACTGCTCATTTATCTTGAACAAATATCGCAGAGTGAGTTACTGTTTGTCATATCAGTTGGAACTGTATTTTCCTTGCTAGTTAAGGAGATGTGCTGCCTTTTCTCAGTCCTCTTAATAGTATACCATTTTGCTCAAACAGTGAAGATCTCTCTCTCTCTCTCAAATGTAAGGCCTTACATATTGTTTGAAATGATTTTTAAGTTTTATTATATAGTTTCTGCTTTCTTGATATAATTTTTTAAATATCATGCTTTTTGTATTCATTCTTAATTCTACGCCCCTTTTCATTATCTACATATAACATTCTATTTCATTTTATTTTCCACATATAATATTCTAAAATATGAGCTTTATACAAATGTTTCTATGCAGCCACGCTAATTTTATTCACTTCACACTTCATTAGCAAGAAGAAACCTTAACTGCATAGTATTTCAGTTTCCAAAATTACTTACTCTTTCAAGGATTTAGGTTTGCATAACTAATCAGAAAAGAGCTCTGGTAACATAGTGGATTATGACTTGGGCTGCTAACTACAAGATCGGCAGTTCAAATCTACCTGCCACTCAGTAGGAGAAAGATGAGGCTTTCTGTTCCCGTAAAGATTTACAGCCTCGGAAACCCCGTCAGTTGAAACTGACTTCACGGCACATACCACCAACACCACCAATTATTTTTCATCAGACAGAGAAGTGTGAAAAATAACCTTTATCATCTCTGGTCTTATCCTTGTGGACTTATGAACCAAGTTTAGAATGAGAAATTACTTTAAATCATGACCCATAACTTATTGGAGGGCAGATTTCTTAAAACAAATTAGAACTCAATGAAACTATCTATAAAACGGAAACAATAGTGTCTATTATCCCATGAGGTTATTATAGAGTTTAAATGGGAAAATAAAAGTACCTAGGAGTCCTGGTGTGGCGCTGGGGGTTAATGCACCAGACTGCAAGCCATTTGACCTGCAAGGTTGATGGTTCAAGTTCTCCAGCTGCTCCTTGGAAACCCTATACAGAGTCGCTATGCATCGGAACCGACTCTATGGCACTTAACAACAGGCCAGCACCTAACACACAGGAAGTACACAATGTTTATTCTTCCTTTACCAGTTTCTTTACAAATAAACCCATGTTTAATAGTTTGGGAAAATATATGAAGAGGTCTGAATTGACTGAGCATTTGTTTACCTACATGTAGAATTTCATAATCTCTGGAGTTCTGAATTTGCTCTTGAAGGAAAGAAGAAACTATCGCTTGGGGTCCACCATTCAATTCAATACTAAGGAAACACAGAGAGCTGTGTGTTTTTTAACAATAGTGTATTCTAGATGCAGGGCTGAGTGTTCAGAGAAGACAAGGACAACCTATCTGATAACCAAACTAAAGTTGAGTATTCTCCTCTATTCCCTAGGCCTCAGCTAAACCGACTCATTTATTCTCAAACAAGCCTAGAAATACAGCAGAAAAACAAAAACAAAACCAGGAGCACAAGTCAAGGTTCTAGTGCTCAGTTACAAGTGCAAGCAAGTTATTCAAAATAAAGTCGAGGAAACACAGGGGAATAGACGCTCAAGGGACTCCTGGTGTGGTGCTGTAGGATGAACACTTGACTGTGGCAGTTCAAACCTACCAGCTGCTTCTTGGAAACCCTACACATGGTCACTGTGAGTTGGAACTGACTCGACATTTAACAACAATACTGTTTACTACATTTTCAGTATCTCATCACATACTTATATAAATAAGCAACTTGTATTAGCTTTCCTTTGTCACAATTTGCTCATTTACTAGGTAGCAAAATGACAAGTGTTATAGGCATCCAGTCTTAACTCAACCCTAGATCAGACGAGCATACATATGGAAACGGCTTGGTATCAGGTTACTAACTTATTCTTTTATTATCGATCTTTACGATGTCATTCCCCAAAATTTAATATTGAAGTGCAGAACCATGTCCATGGAACAATTTACAACAGAAATAATTTTGCTTACATCTAAAACAGTGAAAACATAAAATGCCTTTGCAAGTAGACTTTAGCAGAAATATCCCCAAAGGCTACAGTCAGTGAGCAATTTTCCAAATCCTTTCCAACTTAAATATCATCATTTAGTAAGCCTCTATGGTGTAAATGGTTAAGCGATCAACTACAAGCCACAAGTTTGACCACATGCCTGGCAATGTGCTTCTGAATGGTCACAGCTTTGAAAACCCTATGGAGTTCGACTCTGCACACACGGGTCACCAGAGTCGCAGTTAAACCGGCGGAAACTGACATGTTAATTCTACAAGATCTGGGCGTACTTTCCTTCTTGGTTATGTTTCCTTTTTTTCTCTTTTCAACTGTTTTCATGCCTGCTCCAATGTTCCTAAAGTATTACTTGTTATATATTCGCTCATCCAGAATTTGAAAAACATTATTAAAATTCTATGTTCCATGCTCTTCTCTCTTATTTCTTACTCTGAAGTCCTTTGAAAGTAGCCTTAAAAAACAAATACTGAATAAGTACTTATACATGTTCCGTGAAAAAGTTAAAAATAGACAATGATTGGTAAGTGGCCATCACCAGATATTAAAGATCATGATATATTATCATCTACTGGGTAAAACCAACTTGGTAGTTCAGAACTTAAATCCCCTGTACTGGGTAAATGATTCAAGTTCCTCATAGTAAATTTCAATCTGTGATAAACAGGATTAGAAGATTTTAGAGAAATAAAATTCCAGGAATAAACCTAACTTCTCTGCAAAAAAATAAATTACCAAGCAAAGGAGTGTATGTATGTGTGTATATATATGTATAAACACAAACATGTTAAGATACCAACTAGAGAAACCTAAATTTATATACATATAGAAAAGAAAACTCACATTTGGATTAAACTACAAACCAATATTCTACTTTCAGTAGCTCTGGAAAAACATTTGTAGTAAAACATTGACTACTGGATTAAATTAGGTTTTCAGATTAAATATAAATTTCAATGATTTTCTTTGGTCCCCATTTTCACCAATAATGAAGAATTGGCTCTCCCTTTCCTGGCTCTGCTACATGCCAAGGTTTCATACTTTAATTCCCTGGAGAAGAAAAGGAAGGTAAGAGTCAAGTTCTTTAAGGGTCAACAACATTTTATCAACATGTCTGAACTTCCTTTGTGAGACAACTAGCATAACAATGTTAATTCAACTAAAATTAATAAAAACCCATTCATCAAGCAAGAGGTCTACAGCATAATGTGTTACTATAGCTGATGATTACCACCAGAAATAAGTCAAATTCCTGACCACTGCAAATTAATTAGATCTAGATACCAATGGTCTCTGAAAATTCTAATGTGTTTTAACTCAGGACAGGAAACTCCTCAAGTTCATTATATCCCAGGCTCTTTGGCTACCAGAGTATTGTGAAAACAGGTACCTCTCACTTTTAAGAATGTTCTTAAACCAGCAGTGCAGTTAGGTATTACCTTTGGGCTTGATATAGAGTTTGTGTTCCTCCTCCAGTCAAAGACAAACTTAGAATCCCAACAAGAAAACAAAATGTAGGGAATACTGTGTATTTTAGTTCCGACAACAACTAGTTGGCTAGATACTAAACCACAGAAACACATGATGAACATATGTTCTCAGGTTACCAGTAACATGCTTATCCCATACAACTAAGTATGAAGTTCCCTGGCTTCAAGAACTGGTTTTATTTCATTTCTCTTATATGGTTGTTCTTCTGTTCTGTCCACATCATTCAGACTCCCATCCCCTATCCCACTTAGAATAAAATGAGGATGGTAGAGAAGCTAGCCATTACGTTCTGTCAAAGCTGATTAATAGTATTCTCAATCCCTGGTAATGGTTGTGTAAAATATTAAAAGCAACCTTTTCCCAATAAATTTAATAAAATTAAATACTATTCTCCCAAGGGGCAATAGGAAACCAAGGAAATACTAAAAAGTGAATGAGGATACAAAGTAACAGATGTGAACTGCGAGGTTCATTTATAAGAGAGAAAGGCACTGCCTTAGTCAGATTCTAGCTCACAGCAACCCTCTAGGGCAGAGAACTGCCCCAAACCCTTAATGCTCTTTCTCTGACTGACTCCAGAAAGACTTTGTCCCCCACTGTTATGTCTTCAAAACTCACTCAAAAAAAAAACTAGCTTCATTAAGATTACTTCAAGGCACTTCTCCCAATTTCAAATTGCTATATTGCCCATCAAGTCTTATACCTTAATTCTGGCAACATTTGTCAAGCCTGTATGACAAAATCTGCAACTAGGCCCACATTAACTGCGCTGACTTGTCTAAATCAGGGTATCTTTCTGATCTCATTGCAATCTTCTCAAAATGGACAAGTCACTAAACATTGCCACTTCAACAACAAAATTTACAATTTTTGGTTTCAGAAAAAAATATAAAGCTCTGGTGTGGCACTGTAGGATAAGTACTGGACTGCAAGGTCAGTTTGAAATACAAGGTTGGTAGTTCAAACTCACCAGCTGCTCCTTGGAAACCCTACACAGGGTTGCAATGAGCTGAAATCGACTCTAAGGCACTTAACAACAACAATATACAGTTTGAATGTCCTCATCAACTATGTAAACAGGTGTTTAGATAAAAAAATTATCCCTAAAGATAAGGAGGAAAAAGTACACTTAGGAGTGCAGAGCATACTAATCAATATATGCATATAGAATAAAAACAATACTGTGGTATTTGACATACAATTCCATTCACTGACATAAACTCTGAGAGACACATGTGAACTTGCTCAAGGCCTCCCTGCAAGCACCAGTCTGCCCCTTGATTCAAGTCCATTCATACCTGACAACTAGTTGGCCTTAGAATCACCTAGACAGTTTGTTTAAAATGCAAATCCTTGAACCCCAACCACAAAAAAAATGGTATTTCCAGATGCAGGATTCTGTGTTTCTAAAACACCATCCGAGTGAAATCTGAGTCAGACAATTATGAAGATCACACTTTTAGTAGCATTGGGCAAGGAAAAAGTTCTGGGTTGTAATGGACATCAATTATCAAGCAAAAAATTGATATTTCTAAATTAAACTGTAAATTACTCAATTCTCTTAGTCATAATTCACTAACACTTAACAGACAAAAAGTGACATAATTTTTGCTTTGTCAGTGTAAGCTGTCATTCAACCTAAACAGACGTTTTTCTGAACTACAAAGTTATTGAAAATGTTTACCAAAAGTAGCAACAAAACAAGGTATTTTAATCCAGAGAAATTTATATAACCATGTTGCAATAGTTTTAGGGGAAAAGTACCACACTTAAGAGAACTGAGCTGTCCAATATGGCAGCCACTAACTACTTATGACTATAATAATTAAAAGACTATTTAAATTAACTAAAACTAAAATATTCTGAATATAGTTTCTTAGCCACACTGGCCACATTTCAAGTGCTTCCAATAGCCATATGTGGCTAATGCCTATCACACAATGAACCATCTAGATATACAACATTTCCACAAAAAAAATCCTATTAGATAGCACTGGTCTGGAGAGCGTGGGTATCTAACAAAAAATGTAATCCTAGGTTCACTGAGTCAGAAGGTAGTATCTGGCAGTTTTCAATTTCATATGTATGTATCACCTTTAGATATTAACTAGTTTCACGAAAGGTCATTCAAAAGTTACAAAGTTATACATTTCATAACATTAAAATACAAATATTTAACTAAAGAGTTCTGAACATATCCAAGACACTAAAACCACAACTAGATCAGCACCAAATTAGAATCAATGAAAAATGTTCAATGATTAGAAAACACAAGATATTAGGTAAAATAATACTGATAAACATAAAAATACTTAAAAGGACTAGTTTTCCAAGTACTTCAGATACCAAGTACTTCAAAAGTATCTTTTTACAAGTGTAACACATATGAAGTGCTTTATAACTGGTTTAAGAATGATACTCATTAATTCATATTGTCACATTTTACAATCTTCCTTTTAAATTACTTTCTGAAATCACACACTAAGAGATCTATAATCAACATAATGATTATAAGATTTACTTAAATATAATTCTATAAACAAAGGACTATTTTTCATGCCCGTCCTACCACTTCAATAGTTGTAATTCAAAATCCTGATTTTAGCAGAAAAATAGCTATAAAACTTAACTGAACAATTTGCAACATAAAATGCAACTGTACCAGCATCTAGTTTTAAAACAACTCAGTGTAATAAAACACAAAAACCGGGGTGACAAGATACTAAAGAAGTAACTTCTAATTGGAGAAAAAAAAAAATAGCAGTATTACGCTGTAGCATCAAACTTCAACAAACTCACAACTTTACACTAGTTCAATTTTAAATCTACTTTCTGTTAATGAAGAGATGAACATCATTTTGACTCAGGTTCTTCCTGAAGTGTTCAAGTTTGTTCAAATATGATCTCTAAATAAATTCACGAGACAGTTGTAATTCTAATCAGGGATAGTTTTGTTCTATGAAAGAATAATCTTTACAAACTGTTCACCTTAGAAATTAAACATATGAACACCAGTAGTACAATTTACAAAAAAACTAATCACATTGATAACAGTTACAATTGGTAGTTTATTAGTTTATTATTTTTTTCCTTATAATTTCTGCTTAATAGGTCTATAACAAATCTGAGAGGTAGCCCAAAACCAGTAACCAATCCTTATATTACTGTATTTTTCTGCAAAAAACACGCCCATGTAAACAATGTGTACACATAGAACGCGCATACCTTGCACAGGAAACATACTATGCAAGGTTTGGGGTAAAAACAAAAACAAAAAAAATATAAAATACACGCATTATTTGCATAAAAATACGGTGAAACTGCTTCAAAGATACTTTTAAAGGTACAGTGACTTACCTGCAACACTAGTGATTGTAACTGGAACTCCCTGCACTTGAACGCCTGCAGCACCCAGGTTGGCAACACTCACTGTCTGAAGGTTAGGCACTGATGCAAGCTGGGCAGTATTCAGAGTTAGTGGGGCACCCGTAACAGCCACAGGAGCGATCTGAGCAAGAGCTGTGCCACCACTTGAAGACACTGGGGTGATGGTTAATTGTTGGGATAACCCAGCATTCTGAACTTGTAAATTTGAAAGACTCTGAATATTCTGAACCTGGACAGTCTGCCAACTGATTTGCCCTGAAGGTGTTAAAGTTGGAGCCCTGATAAGCACCTGAGTCGGATTTACAGCTTGAAGTTGAACATTCTGTAAAGGCTGCTGCTGGATGGTCTGAATTGTCTGCCCTGACTGGAGCTGAAATGACTGAGGTGGAATGGCCTGAATAATCTGTTGCTGAGGCTGCTGGATCTGGATCTGTTGTAAAATAGGCTGGCCTACAATTTGCACCTGCTGGAGAGAATTTGATTGATCTTGTGCATTCTGTAGTCCATTTGGCTGAAGCTGACTAGAGTTCTGGGCTTCAGACTCAGTGGCAGCAGGCGTTTGGGATTCTTCAATGGTGCGTTCAGAACTACTGGCTGATGTGCTTGCATACTGGCCCGCATCTGCTGAGCTCACTAATGTGTCACTGCTCGTCAGAGATGTGGAAGCAGTGGTTGTGCAGGTAGTGGAAGAGGAGGGAGATTCCGGCATAGTATTGGCAGAAGCAGTGGTGGTGATGGGTGTGGAAACTAACTGATTCCCATTAGAAGTCCCACTATCAGTAGTAGTAGCAGGCTGGCCAACCTGTCCAGTCCCTCCTCCAGCAGTTACGTTGTTTATCACAGGCAAAGCTAAAGTTACTCCTCCGATGTTAATTGGTAGGGTAGTTACAACCTGGGTCTGGGTACCAGGGAGGGTTTGTAACTGCAGTGGTATTGAAACACCAGGTCTAATCTGGACAGGAACTGTCTGATTTGCCAGGTTTTGAGCAAGAATATTCCCAGAAGCTGTCCTGTTAGCAGCCGTGAGTATAGCTTGATTATTACCTGCAGAAATTAGCTGAATTTGACTCTGCAAATCCTGTAGAGATGAACTACTAGTAGGATTGATTTGGATTTGCTGACCTTCCACTGTCTGAAGCTGTGGAATCACTTGGTATTGAACATTGCCACTTGGATTTTGTACTTGTATGACTTGAAATTGAGCAGGGGTAGAAGAATTACCTGATTTTGTTTTTGTAGGAGACGCACTCCCGTTATTACTGTTGGAAGAACTAGATGAATTAGAAGCGGGTTGAGAAACGTTATTTTCTTTTGAAGCAGGGGGAGTGGAGGCAACAAGTTGCCAAGCGTTTCCAGCAAGTTGTGTTGTTACCAGTTCTAGCTGTTGTGGTTGATTTTGAAGTTGCACCAGTCCTTGGCTTGGATCTATAATAATTTGTTGTTGTCCAGTTGCTTGATTTTCACCAGGAGTCCCTATTTTGCTGCAAGTAGCTGCCAGTAAAGCCAGAGGAGAGGGCTGAGAGTCCTACCCAAAATAGGGTGGTAAAGGAGAGGGGGGGAAAAAAAAGTGGGCAGATTTAGTGGAGGCCAGTAGTTGGGAAGTTTTTTTTTCTTTCTTTCTTTTGACAGCTCTAAATATCAGAACTCATTCTGGAAGGGGTGGCAAAAACCAAAAAGAAAAATGAACTTAAAAGCAGCATGAGAACTGTGATATAAAGTTTAAATAAAAGGGAATTTCTAACAAACTTTCCTGAAGTGTTATTTTCCTAAACTTAAAATGCCCACGGGAAAACAACATCGTGTGAGTTCCTGATGTAATTTTAAACAATGTCATACCCTCAAATATGTGAAATCTGCATGAATTTACCATTTAATTTTTAAGTTCCTCACTTTCTGAAAGATGCTTGGAGTGGATAAACATTTTTATTCTGTTCTTCACGTCTGGGCATTAAATGGGGGTATAACTCCCTCTCTCCCCTAATGTTTCGGGATGCATTTTGTTTTGTATGTTTGCTTTTACCTGGGAGCCTGAGGTTTTGGGTTTTTTATTGTTATTCTCTGGCTCAGAGGTTTTCCCTCCTTCTGTAGCCATCGCCACCGCCACCGCCTCCTCCTCCTCCTCCTTCTTCTGATCTGCAAGAAACCCCCACATACACGACAACAGGTTATTAGGATTATTATTCTTCGCCTTTCCCCTCCCCCCGAACATTAATCTCCATAAACCCGCGATCCACGCACACGGGAGGGGGTGGGGGGAGAAGAGGGAAGGGAGGAGGGGGAGATCACAAAACGTGGTTTGAAACCCGACCCATCCGCTCCAGAGCAACACCCAGAAGGAGGTTGTTCCCTCTCAGACATTAAGACAAAACACAACCCTCCCTCCGTCTCCTCCTCCCCTTAAAGCATCTCAGCGGCCCCAGGGGAGGGGGGAGAACAGAGCAGGGTCTGGAGAGGGAGGCGGTGAAGGAGACCGAGGGGGGTGGAGAATACGTACCGCTCATCCCGCATTAACAGGACAAACCCTCAGACGGAGACACTGGGATAGAGGTGGGTGGGGGTGGGGGCGAGGCGGGAGGAGAGGCCGGTCCCGCCCGCCCGCGGTGGCTCGGAGGAGGCTGTAGCTGGCACAGGCTCTGCCTCTTTTTCCGCGAATGGCCGCCGCTGGGCTGTGGCGTAGCAGCTCCTCTCTCCGCCCGAGCCCGGCTGACTCGCCCTTGATTGACAGCGGCGGCGCGGGCGGCGGCGCGGGCCGGGGCGGGGCCAGGGCGGCGCGAGCCCGGCAGACTCCCCACCCCCCTCGGCCTCTCTCCGCCGGAGCCGCCGACTCTCCACCCCTTCCCCCAGCGGATTGGCCGCCGACCTGCCGGGGGCCGGGGCGCTGGGGCCGCCTCCTCTCCACCCCCTTTCTCTGGGTTCTTTCAGAAGCTTTTCTTTTTCTCTCTCCGCTCCTCTTGCGCTCTTCCTCTCGGCGTCCTAGTTCAGGCGCGCTGCTGGTAGGCTCTCCATACAGCCAAACGTGTTGTCTCAGGATATCCCGCCCCCTACTCATTTCCCAGTTCCCTCCACCCAAAAACCCGCTCCAGCAGCTCGCCGAACTGCCACTAAAGTAAAAAAGTAGGGTTCTCACTCAAAGGAAGCGAGCGGGGCGGGTGTGAGGGCGCAAGGATCACCAAGGGCTCGGTGTGCCGAGTGAAATGCCCGCTGCCCCCACGTAGGGAGCATGGCTTTCCTGAGGCGCATCCGGACCCGGGCGCCCTTTTTCCCTGGTTCGCTCCCCATTGGCTGAGCTCCTGGTGACGCGCGCTGAGTGGTGGGAGAAAGGGGGCGGTGAGCCACCGCAAAGCCTATCGGCCCTTGTAGTTTTCGGCGACCGCGGCGGTCCCTTCCGAGGCCCCGCCTTCCTCCCGCCCACGACAGAGGCCAGGCTGCCGAGCGGAAAGCTGCCCGAGGGGGCGGTGGCGGCAGGGCGTGGCCGGGGCCGAGTGGGAGTTGAACTGAGCGAGGGGGAGGGGGAATGGGTGTTGTTTGCCTGGGCCTATCCGCCGCGCGGGGCTGCCCAAACCACCTCTGCCACCGCCTCCAAGGCTCCAAGCCGCTCCCCGCGGGGCGAACTCACACCCGGAGCGCTCGGCGATTGAGCGGGCGGCGGCGTGGGGAGGCGGGGTTTGCTGTCCTCTGGGTTTGAATGAACCCGGCTTCTCGGAGCAGTGCCTTCGTCTCTCCTTTCTTTGCTCGCCTTGCCCCCTCAAACCCCCCGCTTCGAATGCGAGGCCTATTTTCCCAAAATGGATCTTCCATTTTATTTCTTGTCGCCTGGCTGCTGGAATGGAGCAGTGAACCATTGGCCGGGGTTGCATCAGGTTTTGCGGGATAGCCAGCGTAGTTGGCGGACTTCTCAAGCTGATCACTCTTACAAGATTATCGAGGCGAAGAAAAAACAGCTCCTTGTGGGTCAACACAGCTCAAGTATAAGGTTCTGAGCAGGTGGAATCTGCCTGCACACAAAGCTTTTTATTGTCAAAATGCACATGAACAGTTCGCCAGCTTTCCTCCCAAACCCTCAAATCTGGGCGATGCCAGGGAAGATAATCAGCGCCCATTAAGTGTTTCAAAGGTGGAGGTGAATCGCTAATATAAATACTGGAAATGAGGCATCCTTGCACACCCAGGTTCCCACCGCTCAGGCCCTTTTTGCCTGGACTCCACACTCAGCCTTGGGCCTTTTTGCCTCCTGCCTGAGGCCTGACATGTCACAAGGGTGAAGAGGTCCCAGGTGCTGCTCTTGACTGGCATTTCCATTGCTTGTTAAAGTAATTGCAACATTGGCTGATGACAAAACCGAGCAGCAAGACAAAGCAAATCGAATAAAGAATTACATAGTGTTTGTCTACCCCACCTTATAAATGAGGATAAGATCCTTAAATAACATTTCCCACCCCTCACCCTCAATCGTGTACAATGCATATAACGCTTAAAAGCGCTTTTTGTATTTACAGATATGCTGTCTATCCTCGGGTCTCACCGCCCCCTCCCCAATTCATTATGATGAATGAAGGAAGACATTTGCAGTATTATGAATTAGGGCATACCCTGTAGTTTCCTTACTTTAAAAAACTGCTTCGCAATGGCAATGTCGCTTGCGGTGAACTACAGGATAAAAAGAATGCTTATTCATACAGTATAGATCTATAAATTATCCTAAATATTCTGTGGCTTGCAGATAAATGAGAATACTGGTTAACATAACAAGCCTTGTTTTTTTTATGGTGGTGGCAGTGGTCATGTGCCATGGAGTTGGCGCCAACTCAGCCACCCTGTATAGGGTTTCCAGGCTGCAAATCTCTACTGGAACAGAAACCCTCGTCTTTCTCCCATGTTGCTGCTGGTATATTTAAACTGCTGACCTTGGGGTTAGCAGCCCAATTCCTAACCCATTATGTTGCCAGAACTCCTTCTGTTTTATATGTTGTCACTGTTAAGTGCCGTCAAGTTGGTTCTGGATCACAGTAACCCTGTATAGGATTTCTGGGAGTCCTGGTGTGGCGCTGCGGGTTAATAAGCTAGACTGCAAAGTCGGCTTGAACCACAAGGTCGGCGGTTCAAGCTGACCAGCTGCTCCTCGGAAACCCTATATAGGGTCACTATGGGTCGGAACCAACTCTATGGCGCTTAATAATAACAGGATTGCCGAGAAGCACCTGGTGAGTTTGAATCATTAACCTTGCAGTTCAAACCAATCTTGCGGTCCAGTACTTTATTCTACAGAGTCACACCATGACTCCTCTGTTTTATATTGTTGTTGTTAGGTGCCATCGAGTCGGTTCCGATTCATAGCAACCATGTATAGGGTTTTCAAGGAATGGCTGGTGAGTTTGAACCACTGACCTTGTGGTCCAGTGTTTTAACCATAGCACCCACTAGGACTCTGTTTTATATATATTATGGTTGTTTTATATATTTTGTGGTCATTGCAGTAGAGTCGGTCCTAACTTATAACGGGCTTGTATAGGGCTTCCGAAGAGTGGCTAGTGAGTTTGAACTGCCGGCCTTGTGGTTCAAACTGGCCTTAAAGTGGAGTGCTTATCCTACAGCGCCACACCAAGACTCCATATATATAACATGTTGTTGTTGTTGTTAAGTGCCGTGGAGTCGGTTCCGACTCACAGCGACCCTGTACAGGGTTTCAGAGGCTGTAAATCTTTACGGGAGCAGAATGCCTCATCTTTCTCCCGCGGAACCGCTGGTAGTTTAGAACTGCTGACCTTGCGGTTCACAGCCCGATTCATAACCACTACGCTACCAGAGCTCCCCCTAATCCTAGGATGAACCATGAGCCATAGGGCAGGTGACATAAATGAATCACCATCATTTTATTATCTATATAATAGATGAGGAATTTCTAAAATTATAGTCATTCTTACAACACCTTCCCAATTTAAGCTATGTACCATTTATACCGGGAGCATGGTGGATCTATAGAATAAGCACTGGACTATGACCCATAAGGTCGGCCGTTCGAACCCACCAACCACTCATGGGGAGAAAGATGAGACTTCCTGCTCCCACAAAAGATTTTAAAGCCTCAGAAACCCTCTACAGGGTTACTATGAGTCGAAACCGACTCCATGGACTTCTTGTTGTTAAGTGCCCTCAAGTTGGTTCTGACCCAGAACAGGGTTCCCAAGGAGCAGCTGGTGGGTTTGAACTGTCCATCTTGTGGTTCTAACTTACCTTGCAGCCCAGCACATTTTCCTGCAGCGCCACACCCACCACTTAACAATAACCATTTATATTTTGATTTAATGTTTTTCTTTAAACCAATTTACTTTTTTCCTAAAGTAATGTACTCATGAAGGGAAGTTTCTATCAGTCCCATTTGCCACAGAAAGTAAGTGTAAGTATCAGTTGAATACCAACCAATTATGTTTTCTAAAAGAAAGCTTCAAGAAAAAATACTTAGTCTTACTACATGGTGTGTTTAAAAATTCTCTTAGTAGCCCAGAGTTTGAAAATACAATTAATACTTTGTGGTCTTTCCTCCCTCTCCCACCAATCCTTCTGCTTTGTAAGAGCAGAAAGTTCATATTTTTAATCCCACTGCAGAACAAGTCTAGCAGACTGACCAGGCTCCTGTGCATTGCCCTGCATACTGAAATCAACTCTCTGTCTACATTTTGAAAAAGCATTATTGGTTTTGTTTGTTTTTGTTTTTTTACAGTTCTCTTTCAGATATAAAGTATCTCCTAATTCCCAAGTTTTGGACTCCTGATCTGGCACTGTAGGATCAGCACTGGACTTCGAACCACAAGGTTGGCAGTTCAAACCCACCAGTTGTTCCTTGGAAGCCTTATACAAGGTTGCTATGAGTTGAAATCTACTTGACAGCACTTAACAACAACAACAACATTCCTCACTTTTTAGGACCTGACATTTCTCTATCAAATCAACAAGTCTTGAATGCTACATATAATTGTGCTAAAGCAGTCTCTAACGTCTTTCCCAATGCAAGCCCCTAGCTCCCTAAGGGCAAAGATCAGAGATTTTAATCCCCTGAATGCTGAAAATACATTTAGTGAGATTAATATGCTTATGGATGAAAGTGATAGAAGCATCTCCAGAGGTTAGTTTATATTATAAATAAAGAAACTGAGGCCCAGACATGACAGGTGACTTGAATAAAAGAAAAGGAACCATTTTTAGTGTCTCCATCAGGAAGCTACTTATTGAAATAACTATTAAGCTACTTTATTTTGTATTTGGGAAGCAGAAAGCAAAAGGTTTGGGACGGTCACGCATCAGAGAAAGACCAAAGTTTAATAATCCACCTGTGCTCCAAAGTGCATTGACCATGAACTAGACACAGGCTCAGTGAACACATTTTGTTTAAAACAAGTTACATCATTAGTTCCACTAGGCTACCATGCATAGTTCCTACCCTAATAAAACAGTATATAAAATTCCATCATGAAAATATCAAGCATAAATGCTGGGTGTGTTTGCAATTGTAAACACATTCCAATTTCACATGCTCAATTTATTATGTTTGTAATTAATAAAAAATATTTCATTGGCTTTTTACAAAGAGTATAAACTCAAATCAGACTGTTGTTGTTCTTATTAGATGTTAGCAAGTCGGCACAACAGAAGGAAACACAGCCTGGTCCTACACCACCCTTACAATTATTGTTACGCTTGAGCCCATTGCTCTTGTGGCTGTACCAGTCAGAGCTACTTGGATTTAATCCTGGTATCCCAATTGCTAAAAAGCAATGTTGGCAAGTTACTTTAACCCTTCCTTCCTTCATCTATAAAATGATAAAGATAACCTCTTATGGGTATGTTTACTTGTGCTTTATTGACTTTACAAAGATTTGACTATGTGAATTACTACAAACTATGAATAACATTGTGAAAAATGGGAATTCCAAAACAATTGTGTCCATGAAGAACCTGTACATGGAACAAGAGGAAGTTTTTCAAACACAACAAGGGGATACTGAATGGTTTAACATTAGGAAAAGTATGTGTTAAGGTTGTATCCTTTTATCATTTTTATTTCAATTGTATGTTGAGCAAAGAATCCTAGAATCTGGACTATATGAAGTAGAACAAAGCATCTGAACTGGAAGGAAGACTCATTATCAACCTGCGATATGCAAATGACACAACCTTGCATGCTAAAAGTGAAGAGGATTTGAAGCACTTACTGATGAAGATCAAAGACTACAGCCTTCAGTATGGATTATGGCTCAATGTAAAACAATAAATAAAAATAAAACTGGACCAATAAGCAACATCATGATAAACAAAGAAAGATCAAAATTGTCAAAGATGGTATTTTTCTTGGATCCACAATCAACGACTATGGAAGCAGCCATCCAGAAATCAAATTATACATTTTACTGCATTGGGCAAATATACTACAAAAGAGCTTTTTCAAATGTTAAAGAGCAAAGGTGTCCCTTTGAGAACTAAGGTGAGCCTGACCCAAACCATATACTTGTAAAAGCCAGACAATGAGTAAGAAAGATCAAAGAAGAATCCACGCGTTTGAGATGGAATGTTGGCAAAGAATATTGAATATAACATGGACAGTCAGGAGAACAAACAAATCTTGGAATTGTTTAGTATTGGAAAAAATACAGCCGAGGTGCTCCTTGAAAGTGAGGATGCGCAGACTTGATCTCTTATACTTTGAACATGTTATCAGGAGGGCCCTGTCTCTGGAGAAGGACATCATGCTTGGTAAAGTGGAGAATTAGTGAAAAAGAAGAAGCCCCTTCACAAGATTAATTAACACAGTGGTTGTAACTTTGGACTCAAATATAACAATTGTGAAGATGGCACCAGGACTGGGCAGTATTTTGTTCTGTTATACATAGGGCACTGTAAGATGGAACCTGACAACAGCAGTGGGTATGTGTCTGTTAGCTAATGCGGCTGTAACAGAAAGACCACAAATGGATGGCTTTAACAAACAGAAATGGATTCCCTCATAGGAGATTTTCTCTCAGTCAGTTCTGTGGAAAGGCTCTTGTCTCCTTTCAGCGTCTTGTAAGCCCAGCGTTTCTTGAAGAGCTCTGTGTATGTCTTGGCATCAATTTTCCCCTGTGTCTACGAATTTCTTAGGGCAGGGATCCCACATCCAAAGGACATATTTTCTTCCAGGACAAAAAAAAAAAAAAATAGAAATCACTAATCTTTCTAGAAGGGAGACCTGGTGGTACAGTGGTTAAGCATTTAACACCTAGCTGAAAGTTTGGCAGTTCAAATTCAACAGCTGCTCTGTGGAAGAAAGATGTGGCAGTGGGCTTCCATAAAGATTAATGGTAGTTATGGAGTCCTGGTGTGGCGCTGTGGGTTAATGCACCAGACTGCAAAGCCGTTTGAAGTGCAAGGTTGGCAGTTCAGCCTCACCAGCTGCTCCTTGGAAACTTAATCCAGGGTCTCTATGGGTCGGAACTGACTCGATGACACTTAACAACAACAACAATGTGCTGTGGAGTTGGTTCCAAATCATAGCGACCCTGTATCACGTTTCCCAGGCTGTAAATCTTTACGCGAGCAGAAAGCCTCATCTTTCTCCCAAGAAACCCCTGGTAGTTTCGAACTGCTGACCGTGAGGTTCGCAGCCTGACTCCTAAACACTGTGCTATCACACCCTATGGAGCAGTTCTACTCAGCATCAACTCAAAGACAACTATCTACTCCATAGTATAAACACAGAGTTCTGGTGTGGCGCTAGGATAAAACACTGAACTATAAGGTTGGTTTAAACCAAGTCACTGCTTGGAAACCCTATACAGGGTTGCTATGATGGTACCGACTTGATGGTACTTAACAACACACAGGATCTCTATGAGTCAGAACCGACTCCACCGCACACCACCACCACCACCATTGATGTGGATAAGCACTGATCTGCGAACCACAAAGTCATCAGTTCAAATCCCCTAGTTGCTCTTCGGAAATCCTATATGGTGTAGCTGTGAGTCAGAACCTACTCTACAACACTTGACAACAACACTGATAACCACTCAAGTTGTTTATAGTTTCACCCTACCATACATAATTTACAATAAACTTACTTATACTCCTATTTGTTGGTACTTTTATTTCAGTAGAAAGAAATACTTTCAACATTAGAACAGCTGTCACAAACTATGTGCACATTTAAATTTTTTGATATATAGACAGTAAGATTGTTATTGTTAAGTGCCAACTGCTCCCTGGAAACCCTTTACAGGGTTAATAGAGGGGATACTAGTAGATTCAAACTGCTGAACTTTCTGCTATAAGCCCAGTTTGTAATCCACTATGCTATCAATCTTTCAAGAAAGTGAGGCGGCACAAGAAGCACTCACTCATCTCTGCCAAGAAATTTGGAAGACAACTATCTGGCCAACTGATTGGAAGAGAT